>NC_068993.1:16082833-16094077 GCF_001194135.2 Octopus bimaculoides
ATATATATATATATATATATATATATATATACATATATATATAACATATATATATACATATATTCAGATGTATATATATATGTATATATGTATATATATGTATGTATATATGTATATATATGTTCTTCTGTATGCAAACATACACTTATACATACACTCATAATACAGATGATTTCTCTTGAAGGGAGTATATACATGTTATCTGTGCGAAGATATATGTGTGTGTACGTGTATATCTGAGCGTATGTGTTTGTTTATAGTCGGCAGAGGGGGTTATCAATAGGTTTTGATATATTTATAGTGATCCCAATCGTTATAAATGTACACGATCCGTCTAGCTGATCTTCAACTTTAAGTGCTGCGAATAATCAGCCTAGAGAAATATATGAGAAACTGTCAAAGTAATATTACGCTTAAACGAAATACGAGTGTTGCTCGGATTATGATCTTTGAAAGTTTCACCACTCGGATTGGTTAGTTTCTTTTTATCTTTCTAAATAATGTTGAAGTTTCCAAAGTCGATAGGGTTTCAGTCTACTAATCGAAAGTTTTCAGGGTGGATATCTTGCTCTGCTGGGTCCATAACTAAACCATTTAGATTATAGCTAACGCTGACTCAGTTCAGTTAGCTCTAAATCGCTGCGATGTGTATGCACATGTACCGATCGCCATCTAATTGGGTTTTACGGAACAAACTGTCTTTTTATAGTATAAAAATGGGATTTTGCGATGTTCATTTCTTTTCCCTCAAGCATTTCTTGTTATAACTGAACTGAAATCGTTTCAACAGAGTATCGATATTACGAGAGGCTTTTGATCATCTGCTCGCATTTTTCGTGGACTACGATATTTTTCACTACAATACAGAGCACAGAATATTTATTTAACCTCCATTCTTTCTTTGATTGAGCCATAAATGAGTCTCAAGTTCAAGTATCTACGTATCTTTTATGATAGGAGCACCATCATCATATCCTATCATAATCTTTTGTGGTTAAGCCATGGAATAAGCCTAAAGAGGACAATCAAGGACAGACAAAGGGATTAAGTCGATTGCATCGACGCCCTGTGTAACTGGTACATATTTTATCGACCCCGAAAGGATGAAAGGCAAAGTCGACCTTGGCGGAATTTGAACTCAGAACGTAAAGACAGACGAAATACCGCTAAACATTTTGCCCGGCGTGCTAACGTTTCTGCCAGCTCGTCGCCTTAGTTTCAGTTTCCGTCTACCGAATCCAATCACAAGGCTCTAGTCGGTCTGGGGCTATAGCAAAAGACACTTGCCCATGATGCCACACAGTGGGACTGAACACGGAACCATGCGGCTGAGAAGCAAATATCTTACCACACAGTCACACTTACGCCTATACACAGCTACCACAGTATATAAAGATTCAATAAACTTAAATATTTTAGAAAATTTCGTTTTCTTTTTTTATTGTTAAACTTTCAACTGTCAATCACGATTTAATGACACATCTGTTAAAAATTTCGCTAAGCAGCCAAAATTCTTCAGATGAACTTTTCTAAATAGACACGTCTGTGAGTATGATGCTTGATTCTGTTAATTAATGCTCTTGTGTCCTTTCAGAGAAAGAGACGTCGGTAACAGATGATGGTGGGGTCGAGCGGAGTAGTTAGAAATAAATTTACTTTAGCTGTCCATATTAAATCTCTACGAAAATATGACAGGTATCCGTCTATTACGGTGAAGCTAGGTGAAACTTTTCCAGACGTTTCATACTTACGGTCCAATATTATTCACACACACATGCACACTCATACTCAACTTTCAACCAAATATAGTTGATGATGAGGAGGAGGAGGAGAAATGTGGCGGTAGTGGTGGTGGTGGTGGTGGTGGTGGTGGTGGTGGCGGCGTTGACGGCGGCGACGACGGCGTCGGCGGCGGCAGTCGTGGTCGTGGCGGTGGTCATGGTCGTGGAAGTAAGGTTGATGTTGATGATCATGATGATTGCGGCCGTAATGGTGACGTCAAAGATGATGATGATGATGGTGATGATGATGATGATGACGACGAGGAGAAGGAGGACGACGACGACGATGACGATCATGATGATGGAAATGTGATGAGGATGATGGAGATGAAGGTAGTGGTAGGATGACGGTGATGATGATGGTGATTGTAGTGGCGGTGGTAGTAATGCTGGTGATGATGATGATGATGATGATGATGATGATGATGGTGACGACGACAAAGCTGATGATGGAAAACCTAATGACTAGTTATATCAAGTTGTCTAGTTTAATGTACTCTATTGGTTCATCGCCATTTCGCTTTTCACTCCACTGAGGCCTTATCAAAGAAATGCTATCAAATATCGACGTGAAGATGGAATAATTTTAACACCATTTAACTCTTGATATCAGTAAAATAAAACTTTTCTGTAAAGAATTAGTGTTTTTCATCCATCGCAATTCTTCAACTTATTTAATCTTTGGGAAGTCGGTAACACAAATGAAATAGATAAAAAGGTAAAATTTATTCTTGAAGACAGTTCCTACCTTAGGTGGTTACTGTTTTGTCAAATTCTATTATTTTAAACTGACCCAAGATGTCGCAGTTCTGGATAGGACATTATGTTACTCCAAGATGTATATTGAAGGACTGTGTTAAAAAGGTCTACATCCTGACATCGCGAACGCGAATTCGTTGGTTTTATACTTAAAAAATATGTGGCAGTCTCTCGTAGTTCGAAAAAGACGGTTTTGCAATTTCTTGCACAAACGATTTCTTTATAGTGATCAAATGTATGTGTTGTGGATTAACTCGATTCTTCTATTAAATCGACGTTGCCAGAACAGGGGTACGGTGTGCCACACGTCATGAGTTGAAGTGATCACAGAGCAACCTGGGTTGCTGTGTTTTGCTCAAGGACACAAAGCAACACCCGGTCCAGGATTTGAAACCACAATCCCGCAATTGTGAATTATTCAAACCCCAAAGAATTCCGCTCAGCATATGGCTATGATGTCCCCCCACTACATCTGCTTGTGATCAGAGATATACATATCGTCAGCCACTATAAAGGACATGCTCAACTGGTTAAGGTCAAACAACTGACAAGCAAATTTGTGGTATGGAACAGAATAGTCCATCTTTTATACTAAGACAAAACAATGTACATGATAACATTTCTAATCAGTTAAGATCAAAAGCCATAAGAGCCACTGCTTGGTACTGCATCAAGGCATATATTATTATTATTATTATTATTATTATTATTATTATTATTATTATTATTATTATTATTATCATCATCATCATCATCATCATTATTACTACTAATACTACTATTATTAAGGCGGTGAGCTAGCAGAATCTTTAACACGCCGGGTGAAATGCTTAGCGGTATTTCGCCTGCCGCTACGTCCGAAGTTCAAAATCAGCCGAGGTCGACTTTTCCTCTCATCCTTTGGGGGTGGACAACAAATTAAGTACCAGTCATGTACTGGTGTCGATGTGATCGACTATCCCTGTCCCCCCAAATTCCAGGCCTTGTGCCTATAGTAGAAAGTAGTAGTAGTAGTAGTAGTAGTAGTAGTAGTATTTGCAATTACGAGCCATTTCTATTTAATCTTAGTCAATCACATAGATACTGGCCTTCAGCATGCTTCTTTTGGCTTCCGTTCTGCGACAGAGTGTCATTGTTGACGCTAATGTTTATTGTGACTGTTCTGATGATGATGATGATGATGATGTCTGCTGTCCTAGTTCTTGTGTGTGTCAGCGGTGGCGACGGTAGCGTTAGTGGAAGTGAAAGTCGACATCGGCTTCATGTCTGTGATGATGGAGGAGAGGTGATTGTAGCGATGATATTTTTTCTTGTATTTTCATAATTTTTGAAAATGAAATTTTAACAAAATATTTCATTTCTGATTCACACCACATTAACGCTACAATGATACGACATAATTGTTCGTTATTATATAAATAATTTATCCAAATGACTGTGGTGATGGTGGCGGGGCGGGAAGGCGTTTTTGTTAATGAGCGAAATTTCTTTGTTTTCTATTTAACTTTACTTTCTTGTTTGTGTCTCTTTTCTTTTATATTTTTTTCTAATTTTCTAAATTATTTTATTGTTTTATTCTGCGGTGATAAATCACGTTTCATGTAGAAATGGATGACATTACGACGAACACTTTGATTGTTTGGGCAAATATTCAAAGACTTCGCATTATTAGCAAGGTTTATGAAGCAAAGACAAAGACACGGACCGTTTATAAAATAACATTAACGAAAACAACAAGGCATACAAAGAAGACGACATCGAAGACGAAACGTTTAATAAAAACAACTACAGCAGCACCTGCCTGCCGACACGAAATTTCCCAATAAGGGAATCTCAACATACTAGATATAGCAGCCAAATCTTTATTTTTAAAATTTGAAGGCGCAGGAGTGGCTGTGTGGTAAGTAGATTGCTTAGCAACCACATGGTTCCGGGTTCAGTCCCACTGCGTAGCATCTTGGGCAAGTGTCTTCTACTAGAGCCTCGGGCCGACCAAAGCCTTGTGAGTGGATTTGGTAGACGGAAACTGAAAGAAGCCCGTCGTATATATGTATATATATATGTGTGTGTATGTGTTTGTCCCCCCTAGCATAGCTTGACAACCGATGCTGGTGTGTTGATGTTCCCCGTCACTTAGCGGTTCGGCAAAAGAGACCGATAGAATAAGTACTAGGCTTACAGAGAATAAGTCCGGGGTCGATTTGCTCGACTAAAGGTGGTGCTCCAGCATGGCCGCAGTCAAATGACTGAAACAAGTAAAAGAGTAATTATCATCATTATTAGGTGTCCTCATCCGTCTATACGTTCGAAGTCCATGAAATATGTACCAGTTGAACACTGGGGTCCATGTGATTGGCTTACCCGCTCCCGAGAAATTGCTGGTCTTATGCTAAACTTGAAATCATTTATAGTTGTCATCTATCCTCCGCATGTTGAATAACAAGGATCTCCGTTCGGGTCTATTCTCCGGCAATTTAATCCAGTCCTTAATGTTATGAATCCAATTTGTTCTAGGTCTTTCTCTCGAGTGTTTGCCATTTATCCTTTCTAGTAATAGTTTTTTGTATAGTTCGTTCTGTTACTATTTGACTAAAGTACTTTAGCTTTCTTTCTTCCACAGTTGAGAATAATGATTATTTTTGACTTGCTAGTTGTAGCACGCCTTCATTAGTTTTATGATTTGTCTAAGATATTCTTAACATTCTTCTATATGTCCACATTTCAAAAGCTTCTAACTTGTCTGACAAAGTTTTCGCCAAATTCCATGTTTCTGTACCATACAACAGTGTAGATCATACGAAACATTTACACGGCCTTATTCTCATTCTATAGCCCCGGGGCCGACCAATGCCTTAATTTGGTAGACAGAAACTCTGTGATAGCCCGTCGGGTACACACACACACACACATACACGCACACACGTCTCCTTCAAATTTATAACCCTAGGAAGGACACCTTGTAATAAAGTAATAATGTAGTAGTACAATCCCAGCAGCCCTGAACATTCGAGATTGTCATCATAATTAGAATGCTTTTTGATCATAGGTCTATTCAGTCAAAGTTTGACCTTGGGCTAAACAACAAGAAATATACCAGCAACAACGACGACGACGATGACGATGACGATGACGACGACGACGACAGTAACAATAACAAAAGCATCTACAAATTCTGCATCGAATTTCTCTGCCAATGATTTTGTTTTAAATTGGTAATATAACTTCGAAGAGCAAGTTACAATAGGTCAGCCATGGTAATATTAACATTAAAGCTAAATTCCCTGTGTAAAGCAACATAGAAATAGCATAATTTTCAATTATATAGATATATTATATTAGATACAATACAGGTCTATCTAATAAATAGTCAACCAGTATTGTGTAATCAAAATGTCGGCCGCTGCATTCATATATATTCTAAAGCATAACCTGAGAACTAAATTGATTCCGTCTGTCTCTCTTCTTTTCTCTCTTTTCCCCTCTTTCACTCTCTATTTTCCATCTGTAAAACTTCTGTCAATAAGGTATCAGTATTTTGAATTCTATTCTTCAAAAGTGTTTAATTTCATGCATGAGATTAGAAGAAAATCTATTAGATTGATTGTAATACATACACAGAGGAAGTGAGGGAGGGAGAGAGAGAGAGAGAGAGAGAGAGAGAGAGAGAGAGAGAGAGAGAGAGAGAGAGAGAGAGAGAAAGAAAGTGTGCACAACAGACGGCCAATCACTATAGACTCTCGGGAATAAATCTACTTTGAGGTCATTTCAATGTCTGGCTAGGATAAATAGATAGGTCGCTCGTTAGATATCATTTGCTGTTTATTTAGCCCCAGGTCAGCTATGATCGTGGAGACCTATGATCAAGGAGTATTTTAGTCGTGAACGTCCTGTTTTCTTTTTTTTCTTTTTTTTTTTGTCGTGTTTTAATTTTCTTTTTACAGATGCAGCGTATCAAAATATATCATCGTGTCTTTTTTTTTTTTTTTTTTTTGAGATGAAAGAGTTTGATTTTGAAGAAGGTTTGACTGTTATTTCTAGCAGATCGTCTCAAGAAATGCAGGATCCCTGCCAACTCGAGTTATCAGTTTTTGTTGTTTGCTGCTGCTGCTGTTGTTGTTATTGTTGTTGTTGCCTGCTGTTGATGTTCTTCACTTCACACAATCCCAATCACTTTATACAGTTGGTGATGTCCCCGAAGTGATTGACCCGCTATATAGATTCTGACCACTTCAAGATTCCACGGTCGAAGATTGAGTGATGAGGGAATGAGTGAATACATTAGAGACATTAACCATTTCCTTCATAAAACCCATTGAAAGCTTGAAAATCAGATCAGCGGTGCAATATAATAAAACATTCATTAAATATACAGACGTCTCGCTAAATGCTGTGATGTTGCGTAAGCTACCCATATTACGCAACACCACGCACACTCAGATAACGACGCACGCGAACGAGTGAGTCATGACCATTAACAGAACAAAGCATTGGAGACGAGATTAGGAGGGGGGGAAGGGCAGCACTTTGGAGACGAAATTGAGAGGGGGAAGGGCAACACGATTACTTTTCTCTTTTTTTTTTCTTTTTTTTTTGCCGCATGGGTCTCCGGTCTTGGTGGGTTAAATGATAGAAGACCATAACATCTTCGATCGGAAAACCACGGACACTTTTAACAGATTGCACGCAATTAAAAAGACCCATAGGCCAGGTGGTGCTGGTGGTGCTGGTGGTGCTGGTGGTGGTGGTGGCGGCGGTTTTTGGGGGGAAACTTGACAATAGATTAAGTCTATCGTCTAAGAACACGAATAATTCCTTCAGAAGGCCTTGCAATTTTTCTTTAGATAGATGTTGTGTAGTGAGAAGCTTGCATCCCATCCAGATAGTTCCGAGTTCAGTCCCACTGCAAGGAACTTTGAGCAAATGTCTTCTACTATCGCCTCGGGCCGACCAAAGCCTTGTGAGTGGAATTGATTGACAAAAACTGAAAGAAGCCTGTCGTATGTATAAGTGTGTGTACGCGCATGTGTGTGTGTGTGTGTGTTTGTGTGCGTGTGTTTGTGTGTGTGTGTGTGTGTGTGTGTATGCGTGTTTGTGTGTATGTGTTTGTGTGTGTATTTATGCATCTATGTATGTTCGTCTTTGTGTCTGCGTTTCCCCTACATACACACACTCCGCTTGCCAACCGGTGCTGGCGTGTTTACGTCCCAGTAACTTAGCAGTTCGGCAATAGAGACAGACTGAATAAGTTCCAGGCTTCCAAAAAAAAAGTACTGGTGTCGATTCATTCATTCGCCTAAAATTCTTCAATGCGGTGCTTCAGCAGTGCCGCAGTCTAATGACTAAAACAAGTAAAAGATGAAAAATAGACCCGAAGACACAAGCACAAGGCTCAGCACGGTGAGGTCAAATCGACATCCATGAGGATACCTAGCATCCTTAAACACATGGCCTGACTCGTAGAACTATTTTATGTTGCACTAACTGCTTTTATTATTGTTGTTGCTTATTTCTTTATTGCCCACAAGGGGCTAAACATAGAGGGTGAAAACAAGGACAGACAAATGGATTAAGTCGACTACATCGACCCCATTGCGTAACTGGTACTTAATTTATCGACTCCGAAAGGATGAAAAGCAAAGTTTGACCTCGGCGGAATACGAACTCAGAACGTAACGGCAGACGAAATACCGCTAAGCATTTCGCCCGGCGTGCTAACGTTTCTGCCAGCTCGCTGCCTTTTTTTGCTGTTGTTGTTTCTACCAACGTTGTCTTTGTCTTTCCTCTTATCGGGTTCGATAAAATAAGCACGAGTCACGTACCGGAGTCGATGAATTCGATTCGCTCCCTCCCTGCAAATTTCAGGCCATGTGCTTATAGTAGAAATTATTATTGTTTTTACTGCTGTTATTGTGGTCAGTATTGTTGCTATTGTCGTTGTTGTTGTTGTTTTAACCCGGTCTAACTCTGCTTCAGCAGCCGTAAAATCAAATGGAGTCCAGCCGTAACCGTTCTCTCCCTTTAGTGGGAACTTCCGCATAGTTTCTGTCCGCCTTGTTTAACTCACAAGTCTTGGATCGACGGGAGGCCAGGATAAAATATCGTTACCAAGGAAGCAACACACTGAACTGGGATCGAACCTAAAATTTTGTGAATGCAATACGAAGTGTTTAACCACTGGGACACAGATTGTTGTTGGCACTTCGTCGCTTACGACGTCGAGGGTTCCAGTTGATCCGATCAACGGAACAGCCTGATCGTGAAATTAACGTGCAAGTGGCTGAGCACTCCACAGACACGTGTACCCTTAACTTACTTCTCGGGGATATTCAGTGTGACACAGTGTGACAAGGCTGACCCTTTGAATTACAGGCACAATTGAAACAGGAAGTAAGTGTGAGAGAAAGTTGTGGTGAAAGAGAACAGCAGGGTTCGCCACCATCCTCTGCCGGAGCCTCGTGGAGCTTTAGGTGCTTTCGCTCAATAAACACTCACAACGCCCGGTCTGGGAATCGAAACCGCGATCATATGACCGCGAGTCCGCTGCCCGCTGCCCTAACCACTGGCCATTTCGCCTCCACTGGGACACGGATATACAAATACAATATACCTAGCAAAGAGGCTTATGTTAAATTTCATTACTTAATCAGTGGTCTCACCATTTTATTTTAGAACAGCCAAATTTAACATATAACTTAAAATATAAAGTGCATGGTCCTTCCTTTTGGAAAAAAATTGTCAAGGAAATGTGCTGAGGACCATTTAGATGTCATTTGAACAGTGATTAGTTTAGCGCTGTGTAGGAAACGTATAACAAGGCCGGCTGGCGGACACAGATTTAATAGACGCTGTGCTTATAAGACGAAGGTGATGCTAAGCACGTTCAATTCCACTTCAATACGACTGAGATGGAACCTCGAACACCTGCAAGAAATAACACCGAAATTTTCTTTTAGATCACGCTTAAAAATCTTTAAGATATCGAAGATAACATTGAATAACGTAGTATTAGATACACGATGCCAGGAATCGTATGAAGATGTTGATCATTGCCGGAAGTATTTTGACAATGGAACTACTCAATGGGGGCCGACCTATGACTAAACAATAAGCACAACACCTGTCGTTGTTGTTGTTGTTGTTGTTTTAGCCCCAGGTTGGTCCAGATTAAGCAATCTCATTGGCAAGATATTTCCAGCAATGCTCATGTTTTTGCAGGAAAATAGCTGTTTAAAACTGTAGGATTTCGGCTTCTCCAGATAAAAAAAAGCTATCAGCTTTTCTCCTAGAAAGACGGTTTGGGCGTTTGGCCAGCAATTATGACCATGAAATACATAAACCAGTGACACAGAAAAATGTGTCTAGTCAGATTGTACCGCAAAGAGGTTGAAAGATGAAAAAGAATATCGATTAGAGTTAAGTGCTGTAGAATAGGTAAGCTGCAGTCGAATGATTCTGAAACTTGTTTGAAATGCGTTTGTAACCACCATTTTGTTTTTTATTTAATTGAAGTCACAAATATTATGACGGGAAATTTTTTGCCCATCAAATCTGCCGCTTCACACCTTTCTGAGGTATCAGTTAGCTAATCCAATTTTCTAAAGATATTTCTATTATTCCTCCGGTTTTTTATTACAGTTCAAAGCTATTTTCTTTACGGTGTGGTATTTTTGGTATGCCATAAATGTTAATATTAAAACAATATCAATTTATCCTGATATAATGCTGTTTTTCGATTGCTAATTCAATCATCCGGTGCAAGGGAAAAAAAGTGTATACATTCGTCACTTATTTAGAACTCACAGCACCGATAATAAGGGCATGTTATTAGAATGTCACGGAAAGAGTCGCAAGACGGATTCTTGAAACCCTGCCAACCGCCATGAAAACTAGGAGTAGACTGAGAGCGAAATAGGTGGATAATTTCCATAGTCTCTCTTGGTTACGTTTCGGAATCCAGCAGGGAAGTGTAATGACGGTTGCTTCCAGTGCTGGATTAGCCATTAAGCAAAATAAGCACTACTTAAGAACCAACGGGAATGAAGGCACCACCGAAAATGATAAATAGTCTACGGCCCATATAGGAAATAGTGGCACAACAAGGCATCAATTTACAGACATACAAATCCATACCAATATATATATTTGTATATATATATATATATATATATATACACACACACACAAATATATATATATATTTTTATGTATATATGTATATATATATTCTTTATAGAATTGAGGATAAAATCACTTTAAAGATAGACGGCAAATGGCACTAAAAATGACCTTATTTCTCCTACAGCTCAAGTTGTAAACGGGCATATCAAAAATAATAAATGCAACTTTCGACTTTCTCTAGTATATGCGTGCAGATGCATGTATATGGTCGTGTGACTTTGCTGTTCGTATGGGTATGTACGAATATTTGTGCTTATATACTTCAGAATATAGTGCTGAAGATGGTAGTATGTATTTCATTGCACTTAGCTTGAACTAGGTCGAATACACAGTTAACTGGTAAGTTGTATTTATTAACTTTCATTTGCCCGTTTACAACTTGTACTGTGGAAGAAATAAGGTGGTTCTTAGCGCCATTTGTCGTCCATCTCTAGCGTGTTGGAGAGGTTATTCCGATCCCTCTTTAATATAATTATGTATATAATTATAAATTTAATAAATATATATATATGCATGTATATATATA
>NC_068993.1:16095236-16099250 GCF_001194135.2 Octopus bimaculoides
TATATATATATATATATATATATATATATGTGTGTGTGTGTGTGTGTGTGTCATTATAACAAACATATGTTTGGTGTTTGATGAAGTGGCAGAGATAGCAGACCGTTGGATTGGATAGCTTGTAGAATGTTTTCCGGTTCTCTGTACTCTCGGTTCAGATTGCATTGAAAGCATCTTTGCTTTTCCTCTCAGTAGAATAAAGTATCGGTTCAATACTAAGAGCTGATTCGATCGACTGCATCTACCCAATCAAGGTGGATCCATACACCTGAACTGCCTATACTTCAATCGTAGTAAGATTGTGTCAAACTGTATCTACGATACGGGTTCGAGTTCAGTGTCCAGGCCAGTCCTTGTATTAGCAATTACCGATATAGTTTCAATACCTCAGAAATCGATATCTTTAACGGCTTATTTGCGATTAAAGATCTACATTCAGACGGACGAGTTATTAAGGTCGCCACCCAACACCATACAATCCATTTTATAGTTGCTGGATGTTTTCATTTTAATTCCTATTTAGAATGTAACGTGCCAGCGAAATATGTTTAATCATACATACTGAGTTCACAAGATAACAACTTATTAACTTTACTCCTGCTTTGCCGTTTCTCACATTAAAACTATTGTCAAGCAAACCCCAGAGATGAACAGTTTTTAGAACGCATTTATTGAATATTAGACAGATTTGTTCTATAATCATAAAATCCTATTCTAGCTTCAGAGAAAAGGATTGAATATTATTACTCTGATTGGTAAATTAATTTCTTAGCAAATAGGCTTTGCTGAATAGCCAACAATGGTAGCATCAGAGCAAGTGTTTTCCTTAATGTATCCTCCCATGTCGGTTTAAATTGAAAACACATAAAACTCCCGGTCAGCAATGCATTAGATATATTCTGCATTAATCATGTTTTGGACGTACATCAATATTAGGAAATATTACCAAAGTTAGAAGAATTCGGTTATTGCTATCCAGACAATTTCTCTTTTAAAAGGCAGATGCCAAACATAAGCGGAAACGTCAAGACTGTAAAAGGAACCGATATATCAAATCTGTATGGTTTACAATCTTTATCAAACGATGTACTGGAGACTATCTTTATACTAATAACATCAGTCCCAAAATTAGAATTAATCAATGTCTCCATGTTTATAGCCTATTATACATTTCGTTTAAACTCTAGTTTTATGCGATATTACTTGTAATTGAATGGAAGCTATTTCATAAACTGTTGAACAACTAGATGATTTCTTTAACTAAGTGTCTACACTCTACATTGTCAGCTAAATATCCTATTGATTTCTGATAGAGACAAAACACAGCAACAGAAATGGCTACTGAAAAGTTTATCAATGATACACAAAGAGAGGAAGCGAGAGAGATACAGACAGATAGACAGAGACAGAGAGTTGTGATCGAACAACCATTTACTTGCTTATTAAGTGACATCATTCCTGCTCTTACATCTCTCTCTCTCTCTCTCTCTCTCTCTCTCTCTCTCTCTCTCTCTCTCTCTCTCTCTCTCTCTCTCTCTCTCTCTCTCTCTCATTCTCTCTACTGCTCTTCCACGCTCCACTCAGGCAAAGAAAAATGTTCCGAAACGTGAAATTCTTCACTCCTCACAACAATTTTGAACTTATTGAAGTTTTCTAATAAGTCTCTTAGCAAACAATAAAGACGTTCACGTTTCATATCCGATCCCATCCGTTAGATTATGTAACCAAGACATTTAACTTCTAACGGCCTTGTTCTGCCAATTTACATTAGCTCTCAGACGATACCAGACGATGACTGAATGTAACAGATGGTGAAACTGATAATTTCCTGGTTTGAAATACTGTGAAATTCCTTCCGTGAAACAATTACATGCAATAGGTTGAAATAAAATTACTCAGGTATAAAAAGAGTGAAAAAAAAGGTAAAGACCCGTTCGGTCATGAATGACCATGGGATTGTAACTAGTAATTTCCCCTCCGAGGCACAGAAGTCCTGTCAAGGTCGTTTGTTGAAGACCAGCATTGGGCCATGCATATCAGCCTCCTCTCTCCTCACCACTGATGTTGTACAGCAGAAAGGCAAACGCCGATAAACTCTGCACTGGTGATGTCACAAGATTTCTACAACTGAATGAACTGGAGCAACGTAAAATAAAGTGTCTGGCTAAAGAACACAACACACAGCCCCGTCCGAGAATCGAACTCACTACCTCATGATTGTGAACCCGACGCTCTAACCACTGAAGAAAAGAAATGGAAGGAAGCATTAACAGCTCCATAGTTTCCTCGTTTAAGGATGAAAAACAATATTGACAATCACAGTGTAGCTACAACATCAGCTCAAAGTAGGTTAATGTTCGTGGACTATATCGGTTTCAAACGTTGATTCAAGGCCGGTGATTTTTGATGAAGATATGAGTCGATTACATCGACCCCAGTACGCAACCGGAACTTATTGTATCGAACCGGAAGCAAAGACGGCCACGGCGGAATTAGAACTCAGATCGTATTTACGGATGAAATGACGCAAAGCATTTTGTCCGGCGTGCTAACGATTCTGTCCGCTCGCCGACTTGATTCACGGAATATACTGAGCATTAGAAAGCACAATCTATCCGCACCAAAAAATAATGCTTTCAAAGTTTAGCTCAAGTCCGGCAATTTTAGAGGAGGGCATGAATTACATCGACTGTAGTAGTGTTCCAATCGTAGCTATTTCATCATTTCCAGAAAGGATGAAAAGTAAAGTGGATCACGGCGGAATTTTGAACTCTACCGTTTGGTATCTTTGTAAGGAAATCAGCTGGTTAAGTCAGTTTAAAGAGCCGAAACAAATGCCCCGAAATACTTTTAGCTAACGAACTAACGATTCAACCAGTTAGCCGAAATTAAAGTAACCTTTCCAAAAAAAAAAAAATAGTAGAATGTTTCATAGGCGATAATATTTTATCTTTATCTTTATCTGTATATGATATAAATATCTTATCTTTATCTGTATATGATAAAGATAAAGATAAGCATCCAACAGCACCAGTTCGATGATTCATCCTGGTTTTCATTGACATTGCTTCCTCGTTTAGTTTTTCTATGATTCCAGGAGGAAGAGCCAAGTTTTAGAATTTTGTCGCTTGTATAATATTATTAAGAGCATAAACGTTAATTGATTGACTCAGGTTTCAAACTTGTGCTTAATGAAAAAATAACGTTGGTTATGATACTAGCGGTGAAACGTTAGAGCTATCATGACGACTCACTCAGAGTTACTTCCCTTAGCTGTTCTACGTTATTAATAACTTAGATAACAAACAATTGTTTTGTCTGAGGAGAGTCATTTTCTTTTTGTGCCTTATAATTTAACACACTCACCGGTAAAATGTCCACTTATTATTTTTATTTTCCTAAACACAACAAAATATGCTTCAACACACGAACTCACATAAAGAATCTTGCAAACCAAATCCAAAAACGAAAAACAATTGTTAAATATCCATGTAATACAGCACACAATTCACAACATACATACATACATACATACACCACATGCAAAACAGAAACGCCACCCAACAAAATAATACGACTCACGTGGCTTATACACTGCAGTTCAGACGAAACCACTGAACAGAGGGAAAATCTCACAGTAAATCGACGAAGCTGGTGTAGTATAGGAAGAACACTATTCTGCATATTCAAATAGCAATGATGCACACAGAATAAGAATATGTCGATGCATCTGGTACAGCAGCAACAAGTTCTACCGCTTTTCTGACAACATGATGATGACAATAATAATAAGCATGGAACAGTAGAAATGACTGTAGGTGTGTATGTGCATAAATTTGTGTGAGTGCGCGAGAACTCGCGTGTGTGTGTGTGTGCATTTCCCATACAAGGTATTCTCTATATATGTGCATATATTATCGTGTGTATGCATGCAAGTTGCATTCATACAGGTAGGTGTACTTACATACATAAAGATACATGAGACATTGCTTATAATCTTATACACACATATAT
>NC_068993.1:16099260-16099923 GCF_001194135.2 Octopus bimaculoides
GGGTAATTGTTGATAAATTGGATAAATAAATATTTCAATCTGTATATATAAGAATATGTCTTTGTGTGTATTTGTGTGTGTGTGTGTGTGTGTGTGTAAGCATGTGAGTGTATGTGAATGCGTGTGTATGTGTGGGTATGTGCGCGTGTGAATACACTTTATGGTTATAAGTGGTAAAAACGTGTGGAACAGACATAAGAGTACACAAACTCCCATAAACACACACGTATACATACATATATAATTCATACACACATACAAACAGATACACACATACTTTCATTCACACATACATAGACAAGTGTGTGAGGAAAAAAAGGAACTATGAGCATTTTGATCATTTGAACATACATCGGATTGGGTTAGAGTCAAACTAAATCAGGTTCACATTCAAAGCTTTTTATATTCTCACTATATTTACGATTTTTTTTTTCTTTCATTCTTCCTATCTCTCCCCTTATTTTTCTCAATCTATCTTTCGTACATACAATAAATATATATATATATATATATATATATATGCACGTATGTGGGGAAAGTTACTATTACAGTTTTCAATAAATGTCAAATACTGTTTTACTCTATCCCAAAACTTTATACTGTTTTGCAAAAACATACCAAAAATATAATAATAATAATAATAATAATAATAATAATAATAAT
>NC_068993.1:16100718-16101486 GCF_001194135.2 Octopus bimaculoides
TATATATATATATATATATATATGTATGTATGTATGTATGTATGTATGTATATATATACATATATAAATATGTATGCATATATATATATATATATGTGTGTGTGTGTGTGTGTGTGTGTATGTGTGTGTGCATGCATACATATTTACACACACATTATACATACATTACAAAAGGAGACATATATGACAGTGAAGTGCATCCAATTTTTTTTCTTTCTTTTCTAATCGTTACTTAGTTGTGTCGAGTGAAACCTCGCACAGTTAACACAAAGCTCAATTTATCAACATGTTTTTCAGAAAACGCCATGGCGTAGAAACTTCAATACCATAACTGTCAGAAATCAATTTATTATAAGGAATATTGCAAAATTGCATGAGAATTTGCCAGCACTACATTTCGACACGAATGTAACAAAATGAGCGCTCATACGTGTACCATTTTAGATGTCAATGTATAATGATAGACAATCTGTTTTTATATAGAAGGAAAGACATTGAGAGACGGAAAACGTTCATATAAGTAGCTTTTAGAAATAGATAGACAGAGAGAAAGAGAGAGAGGGGAGAGAGTGAGAGAGAGAAGGAAAGCGAGAGAGGGATAAAAAAAACACACACACACACGTACACACACTCACACACACACACACATATTACATATTTATGTGTATGTATACATGCATAGACTAACAGGTGGAAACTGGATTGCACATACAATATAGCGTTTATATATATATGTGTGTGTGTGTGTGTGTGTGTGTGTGTGTGTGT
>NC_068993.1:16101632-16106632 GCF_001194135.2 Octopus bimaculoides
GCGTGTGCGTGTGTGTGTGTGTGTATCTGTGTGTGTATGTATGTATTCAAGCATAGACAAACAGGTGGAGACTGGATAGCACACACAACGTACTGTTTTTGCATGCGTGTGTATCATTCTGTGTGTGCGTGGGTGTATGTGTGTGTAAAATGAAACACAGTTGCATATATGTATATGTATATATATGTGTGTGCGTGTGTGTGTGTGTGTGTATGTGTATTCAAGCAAACACATTCACACATGATAATGCATATATAGACATTAACTCATGTATAATAAAGATAACTCCATACGTATTCACATCTACATGGAGTGCAATAGATAAAGAGAGAGAGAGAAGAGAGAGAGAGAGAGAGAGAGAGGTGGGAGAAAGAGAGAGTGAGAAATACAAATGAAGGCGTTCTCTTCAGAAACTTGACAGATTTTCATCAAGCGCAGTTGTTGGTAAGAAAACTTCAAAATGACAGGACAAGTCGTAAAATTGCTACGTTTTAGTGACTTGTGCAAGTAGAAGGCAGTTGCGTTTCAATTTTCACTTTAGCAAGTAATTAATATTCATCTTTTGTTTCTGTCACGTAATACTGTCGCTTCAGTGTTTAGACTAAACATTGACTTCCCTCAAGTGAACAAATAGAACGGTTACAGTTATCTTTGACAAGTTTTATAAATGTTTTCAATTATACGAACATGAAAGAAGCGATTTGTTAGTTGTAATGTACAATATGTGTCAAAGCCCGACCAGAACAAGTCTGTTGCGAAGCATATATCAAGTTATTGGCTACAGGGATTATGTTTAATCGAATAACTACAAACTCATAAAGTATACAAAGCCTGACCGATAGCGGACAAACATGATCTATATATATATAAACATACACATTCACATATCTGCAAATGTGTGCATATATGCCTAATAAAACGTATATATTTAGAGATGTATGAGTATTTATTTATATCTATCTATATGTATGTGTGCGTGTGTGTGTACGTGTGTATATGTATGTATGTATTGTATACATAAATTTTTGTGTGTGGGCGTGTGTTTGTGTTAGTATATATTATTGGTATTAGAATGAGAATTTAAAGAGGACGGACCTGTAACTTCTATTTGTTAAGAAAAGAAGTTAATAACTAACTATATGACTAACATATGATCATAAAGAAACGAAGGCACCTTCTTTAGAATTGTTCTTCGTGTAGTGATGGGGTTGGTGTTGTGGATAATTCTCATGCCATTCATGATCATTTTATGGAGCTTTTCATTGCTTGCTCCGTGTTTGGATGAAAAATGTGAAGATTATAGAGAATCGTAGAGGTTTGTGTGCGACAAAATAAGATTGTGAACATTATCGCACGTAAGAAGTTTGGATTTAGTAGAATCGGTTGGTGAGATTGATGCTTTTGACTTTGCTCTTCATCGTTGAATGAAAGACTTGTGAAGAAGCAGGCATTCCAGATACCCAATGGTCTGTGGAGAACGACTTTATTTGATAGTTAGGGAAAACCTGAGATGAGAACATAAGATGGGTGATGAGACGAAGAGACATATGTTTGTCGGATGTTACTGGGATGGAAATTGCATGAAACCAGTTTGTGTGCTTTTAAATGATTTCATGCCAATCAATCGAGTTACCCTTGTTTAGATGTTGTCTAGGATGCGATTCCTGTGTGTATACCAGCAAATCCGTCCTAAATATGGGAACAATAGTTCCAGTTCATTGTGGAATTCGTCTAAGGTTTACCGAAGTTTACTAAGTTTGGAAAAAAGTAGTTTCTGTTTCTGAGACAGAAATATAGTTTTTGAGATGTAGTTTTTACAATGCTGAGGATATGCGATCGCCTGGAAAGATTCTCAGTGATGTCAAAGCCCAATATTTGAATCAATCGGAAGGGAGAAATTGGGTTGCGATGATACTTTCATGGTATGTGTTGTGGTAGTGACATTTATCTTTGGAAGGAGACAAGATGGCTACGATTCCATTTGAGGATGTTTTCACAGTCTCTGTTCATTAAGTCAGTTAGGGTCTAGCATCAGGTATTTCGCTTGCTTGTGGATAACGCATGGGTGCAGGTATTTAGGGAGGAATGAATCATCTGTAGAGGGGTAGTAAACCGTGACGTACAGCAGGAAGATTCTGGAAACTAAACTGAATCCTGAGCATCAAAGATGATAGCGTTTGCATAAGAGAGAATAACTAGCGCGCACCGGAGAAGTGTAATACAAGAAGTAATTAATCCAAAATCGAAGATGAAAGATTGTAGCTCTCCAGTTGTTCTGGTTTCATCAAAGCCGTACATGTGGTCATTAAGCAGGAAGATAGTTTCAAAGTGTTAAAGAAGGTTGTCTATATACGTGACCTCTGAGATGTTGGAAGTTAGTGCTCAGGAAATATAGTTAGTAGGATTATAGAAAACTGCCTCTCTTGAGAATAAAGGACACTGTTGCATGTTTCCAAAGATTATACTTAAACCAGAGAAAGAGGTAGAGGAGGTTAGATTGAAGAGTCTTAGTGAGGATAAGTGCTAACTTTATGGTTAACTGTTTGATGATAATGGAAGATATATTGTCAAAGTTTGTTGGTTTTCTTAGTTTGAAGCGAACGGGGATATTTCGTTGTTGTGGGCATGTAATGCGTAACAGTGACTCTGGTACAGTGGAAAGTGAGAGTTTTACAATAAAAATACAAAAAATACACCAAATATTTTTATTCTAGTTGAAAAGAAAATAGATCATACCTTGTGGTCTTAGAACATTGGATGGTTCAAAAAGATCGGGTAATCCCAGCTGGAATACCTTTAATCATAGGCTTGATCGATAAAATCTGCTCTTGAGCTAAACAATAGAAGCAACCTCTAAAGAAAGTTATTTGTATTACCCTAACCCTAACCCTAACCCTAACCCTAACCCTATAGGGTTAGGGTTAGGGTTAGGGTTAGGGTTAGCGTTAGGGTTAATTAATTAGACTAAACGTCCAGATAATCTTGTCTCTATTAAGCAAACTTCTGAACGACATAGTATCATGTTGATTCATGTTTGCTGGTGATATTTCGTGAAAAAGATTCCCCGAACAGCCTACTTCATTTCACTAGACACGATTCTAGTTTCCATTTATATTTTCAAGAAGTTACTTCTCGTTAAACATTTAGTTCTTAAGACACTTGCAATTAGTAGCATGACGGAAAACAGCACGATACAACGAAGACGAAAGGAAATTAGGAATTTCCACTCCCTTAAGTCCAAAGCGAGCTTAATTACAGGAAAAATACCAAACTATTCTCAGAAACAATGAAAACGAAAACAGTTTCTCCAACACTGTTTCTAATTGTTAATATCGATTTATATAATGCGGTCGCATGTCAGGAACTATAGAGCGCTGGGCAAAATGTTTTACGTTCTGATTTAGACCAATCGGATTTCTTTTCTTTTGAGGGTTTTTTTCTCCGCCTTTCATCATTCCGATGTCGATAAAATAAGTACCAGTTAAGTACTGAGGGAATTTGATCAACTAAGTCTGCATTCCCACATTTGAAATCAATTTCCATTATAGTGATTCATGTAGACTAAGAGTTAAACTTCTGATAGGTTGAACCTAGAATGAAGCTTCAGCTTGGAAGCTGTTTCCCTAGATGAACGCAGCTAATGATATTAGCAAATGCACCAACACTACAATTTCTATTGATTTCTTACTTGCGAACGCCAGATTAAATGTTTTTATAGTAGTTAGTCGTTCCCTGTTTATTCTATGTTCAAAATGCACCAAGATTTGCTTTGCTGTTCATCAAACTGGGTACGTTAAAAATAGTAAATGACTAAAATCAATTCCCTACCACAATGTTTATGAAAGAAATTAACAATATTGTTTACGATGTTTCTTTTTAGTAGACACAATGACAATTTTTGGAGGAGAGGTAGTAGAGCTATCTGAACTATAGCAGTATATTACAAGTATTGTTTTGTAAATACACTAGCACTAAAATGGTTTCTTAAAGATAGCCTCTTCGCAAGGGAATGTTATATATATGGAAGAAAGTAATTTCGGGTTTTTAGTGTAAAATAAAAGTCATTTGCTTTTTATTTTTTCATTCAAAGAATGAACTTTAATCAGTTATATACTTTCCATTTTGTTCGATGATACTTTTCCATCTTTCTGGCAACTTCATGATTCCGTGCTCATAAAACTTCTGGTTCTTATCAGCCAAAGCTGAAGCAAGTGCGATTTTAGGTCAACATCATTATTGAAAGATTTACCATTCAAAGAAGTTTGCAAACTTCGAAATAAATGGTAATCTGATGGTGCAAGGTCTGGGCTACATGGTGGATGTAACATCACTTCACAACCGAGCTCCAATAATTTCTCACGAGTTAACAAATATGTGTGTGGTCTAGCGTTGTTATGGTGGAACACAATCCCTTTACGATTTGCCAATTCTGACCATTTTTCTTTGATTGCTTCCTCCAGTTTCATTAGTTGTTGACAGTAAACATCTGAATTAATCGTTTAGTCCCTTGAAGGCAGCTCAAAATTCACAACACCTTTGAAATCCCACTAAATTGACAGCATGACCTTTATTTGATACAATTCAGCTTTCGATGTGGTTTGTGCTGGTTCATTACGCTTGGACCATGATCGGTTTCGATTGATGTGAATTGTAGACAATCCATTTTTCGTCACCAGTGATGATGCATTTCAAAAATAGTCGATTTCATTGTGTTTGAGACACCTATCGCAAATATTGATTTATTGTGTAAGGTCAATCTCTTTCAGTTTATGTGGAGCCCAAATATCGAGCTTCTTAATGAGTCCAAGACATTTGAAGTATTTTCACTTGTTGTGTGTGAGACATTTAACCTCTCTACAATCTCTTGTACAGTTATATAAAAATCAGATTCAATTATGGCTTTGATTCGATCATCATCAACATCAGTCGGTCGACCAGAACGTTGGTCGTCTTTAAACGAAAAATCTCCGGAACGGATTATTTAAAACAATATCTACTAT
>NC_068993.1:16111245-16114404 GCF_001194135.2 Octopus bimaculoides
TATATATACAAATAAATACATATATATGTGTGTATATGAATATATACACATATTTATACATGTGTGTGTGTGTTTGTGCTTGTGTTCGCATGGATGCATTCGTATGTATATGTTGTTGTCTAATGAGAATTTCTTCGACTCAAGCCTTCAACAGTCCGATGAAGGCTACACAGCCGACACTTCCAAGTGATTGCTATCTTTTTCCTTGTAAAAACAATATGAGTGTGCGTTTGTGTGTGTGTGTGTGTCTGTGTGTGTGTGAATGATACCGATAATTTTATCGGTATCATCGTCATCTTTTTCCGAACCATTAAGTTACAGGGACGTAAGCACACCAACACCGGTTGTGAAGTGGTGTTGCCGGGGAGGACAAACACAGACACACAGCCATATATGTACATACATACTTACATATATATATAGATATATGTATACACCGATACGACGGGCTTCTTTCAGTTTACGTCTACCAAATCCACTTACAAGGTATTAGTCAACCCGAACCTATAGTAAAAAAAAGAACAACACTTAGCCAAGGTACTACGCAGTGGGACTGAACCCGGAACCATGTGGTTGGGAAGCAAGCCCTTGAACACACAGCCACACCTGCACATACTTGTACCTAACGATGTATTTGTCACTACAATTAATGTCACTGTTGCGAGTTCTATTTAGTTTAAGTTTACTGTTGCAAATATTAACGATAGCAAAAAGAAGAATGATCATGACTGGAACTCTTTTGTGTTAACCTGGGCTTAAAAACAAGGCTAACTGCTTCAAGAAATGCAAAGACCTAAATGATCAACGACTTATAGTTCTGCTCGTCTTGCTCGTTACAGCAGGGGTTTTCAAACTTTTTGACTTGCGGACCCCTTTATATTTCAGGCTTTACCTTAGGGACCCCCTTGTAAACGCTTGTTGTTGAGATTGTCAACGTCTTGTCTCTTAGAATTATTGATTATTGTTGTTATTGCTATTGTTGTCTTTCTGTTTCTGTATACTATTGTTTATTGTTGCGATTACTAGACACAATATTGATGCAACTGCCATAGCTGACGTTCCGTTTCTTGAGAGCTAGTATGCTTACTGTTGTAATCGTAAATCCCAAAATTCTCGTTATTTATTGCTAAGAACATTCAGGCAGCAAGATGGAAGAACCATTAGCACGCCAGGTAAAATGCTTAGCGGTATTCTCATCTGTCTCTATGTTCTGAGTTCAAACTTCGCTTAGGTCGACTTTGCCATTCATTCCCTCAGGGTCGATCAAATAAGTACCAGTTGAACACTTGGGTCGATATAATCGTTTTGCTCCCTCCCCCGAAATTGCTGGCCTCGTGCCAAAATTTGAAATGATTATTACAATGTATATAGTGTATATAGGCGTAGGAGTGGCTGTGTGGTAAGTAGCTCGCTTACCAACAACATGGTTCTGGGTTCAGTCCCACTCCGTGGCACCTTGGGCAAGTGTCTTCTACTATAGCCTCGGGCCGACCAAAGCCTTGTCAGTGCATTTGGTAGACGGAAACTGAAAGAAGCTCGTCTTATATATGTATATATATATGTGTGTTTGTGTGTCTGTGTTTGTTCCTCCTAACATCGCTTGACAACCGATGCTGATGTGTTTACGTCCCCGTAACTTAGCGGTTCGGCAAAAGAGACCGATAGAATAAGTACTAGGCTTACAAAGAATAAGTCTTGGGGGTCGATTTGCTCGACTAAAGGCGGTGCTCCAGCATGGCCACAGTCAAATGACTGAAACAAGTAAAAGAGTAAAGGGTTGTTGTTTTGTTTGTTTCTGATGTTGCTTTTGTGATTATTTTCACCATTGCTGTTCATGATGTTATCGCTTCCTTCTTGTATCAATCCTTATTGCGATCGACTTTCTTAGAGATTTTAATGTTAGGGTGGCTGCTGTTGCGATTGAAGCAAGAACGCTAACATTGCCGCTGTTGCTAACCGCATGTGTGATTATGTCGTTGTCGTCGTCACTGCTGTCACTCATTTTCTAGAAGCTGTTTTACTTTTCTTTTCGTCGTTGCTGTTGCAGTGGAAAGTGTTTCTTAGTGCTTGTGTACTTACTTTGGCGATATTAAATATTAAAACTTTTTCTTGTTACCGTTCATTCTGTTACTGTCGTTGCAGCTGGTGTTGATATTATTTTCTCTTTCATTTCTTTCAGTCATTAGACTGCGGTCATGCTGGGGCACCGCCCTGAAATATTCTAGTCAAAGGAATCAATTATTTTTTTGTCAAGTCTAGTACTTATCCTATCGGTCCTTTTGCTGAACCGCTAAGTGACATGAACATACACACACCGACACCAATTGTCTAGTGGTCATGGAAGACATACACAGGCACAAAGACACGCACATACACACACACACACACACTCACACACACACACACACACACACACACACACTCATAGACGCGCACAGGCACACATATATATATATATTTGTGTGACGGCCTTCTTTCAGTTTCCATCAACCAAATCCACTCACAAAGTTTTAACAGGACCTAGACTCTAGAAGAAGAGACTTACTCAAGGTGCCAACCATGTGGTTGGGAAGCAACTCGCAACCATGTGGTTGGGATGGGAAGCAGATTTCATGCCACATAGCCACATGTTCTTATCACTTTCCCTTCGTCTTTTGTTGTAGTCGATGGTTGGCTACTTTCTGAGTCGTTGTCAATGTTGTCACAGTTACGGGTTGCCAATTTAGCTGTTGTTAGTGGGATTATTGCTGTTGTTGATGACGATGATGGTACTCCTGCTGCTGTTGACGATGATGATGATGATGATGATGATGATGATGATGATGATGATGGAGATCATGATGATAATGATGATGATGAGGAGGAGGAGGTTAACCATGATGACGATGATGATGACGATGATGACGATAATGAAGATGATGATTATGATCATGATGATGATGATGATGATGATGAAAGAAAAGGAGAGGAAGAGAGAGAAAGAGAGACAGATACACCCACACACACACAAACAGAAAAACGGACAGACACAGATAGACAGATACATCCGACCAGACAGACAGACAGACAAACAAGGAGGCAAAAAAGAGGTGGGGGATAGTGGCAGGCAAGTTTCTGATGCACCGGATTTTTAACTAAATTCCGGACAATGTTGCTACC
>NC_068993.1:16115427-16116164 GCF_001194135.2 Octopus bimaculoides
ATGCATATATGTATGTGTATATATGCATGACAGTATACTTACGTTTGAATGTGTATGTATGCAAGTATGTGCACATATATGTACGTATATAAGTATATATATGTATATATATATATATATATATATATATGTCTATATGTGTGTGTACATATATATTTATGTACGCGTGTGTATAAGTATATGCATGTAAATATACGTCTGTGCTTGTGTATGTATATATATATGTACGTATGTATGTCGATATGTATGTCCGTATGAAGATCGTTATTGCTGTCTTTGGTTCTGTCTGTTTCTTTGTTGTTGTATTTTTGTTTGTTTCTTTTCTTCTCTTTTTCTCTTTTTCTTTTTGTTTCCGTTTCTATTTTATTCAATATAGTGACAATGCGTCGCGTTGAAACTTAATCACTTGTGAAAAATAGAAGAAAATGAATTGAACAAGAAGGAATAACTTCAATATTGAGACTACACAGCAAATAACATAAATTCGATTCTTTGCTTCAAAGCAAACGGTGATGTCTATATTATCTGGAAATTTCGAGAAACATTTCTCTGCTACTTTCCTATAGATCTGTCACTCCCTCCCTCTCCATCCACTTCTTACTCTCTCTCACTCTCTCCTTTTCTTCCTCTCTCTCATTCTCTTCTTCTTTATCTCTCTCTCCTACATTTGGTGTGCCGCTCTCTTTCTCTGTTTCTCTCTCCCTGTAACTATGTATGCGTATGTATATACATATATA
>NC_068993.1:16116264-16116781 GCF_001194135.2 Octopus bimaculoides
GTGTGTGTGCATGTGTGTGTGTGCGTATGTATATACGTATGTATGTATTAGTATGTGTTTTAATATACGTTTGACTGTTTTTATATATACACTTACTTATTCTTTTTACTTGTTTCATTCATTTGACTGCGGCCATTCTGGAGCACAGCCATTAGTCGAGCAAATCAACCCCAGGACTTATTCTTTGTAAGCCAAGTACTTCTTTTATCGGAGTTTTTTGCCGAACCGCTAGGATACAGGGACGTAAATACGACAACATCGGTCTCAAGCGATGGTAGTGGGGGGGGGCAAACATAGACACACAAATACATACATACATACATACATACATACATACATACATACATATATACATACATACATATATATACGACGGGCATCTTTCAGTTTCCGTCTACCAAATCCACTCACACGGCGTTGGTCGGCCCGAGGCTCTAGAAGGCACTTGCCGAAGATGCCGCGGAGTGGGACTGAACTTGGAACCATACAGCGGAGAAGCAAGCTTCTTACCGCAGCC
>NC_068993.1:16117312-16118310 GCF_001194135.2 Octopus bimaculoides
CTGTACCCAGATATGCACCTATACATACAGGTGGATGTCGGTATGCACATACCTGTACGTATATATGCATATACTCATTTACTATTTGTATATATATATATATATCAGCAACAGTTTGTCGTTGGAAAAAAACACATAGTATTTTGTGAGCTGAATGTGTTTTCATCACTAGCTGGTGATTAATACACGCTGAAGATAGGTAACCACCCAGGAACTCGAGTCCGTGTGTATCACGTAAGGCTAGAGATGGGAGCGATGACCTCTCCTTGCAAACACTAATCGGACCCAAAATGTGTGTCGTTAGCCAGCTGGAGGAGATATCTTCTTGGGACTATAAATGTCAGTTGCACTGTCCTGTATGGGACGCCAAATACCTTCGCTGTCTCAATTTATAACAATCACCAATTACGTCCCCTTGGATTTTTCTATATGCTGGTTCATTTACAAGCAACATGGACTAAAAACTCCTTAAAATAATATGAAATTGCAATATTTTCACCAATTTCTCAGTCATGATCAGCGAAACATGAAACCGGTCGATTTTCATAATATCTTAAAGTATAGATTGTATGAATTTTCCTTCTTAAGTTATATACTTTTTCGCTTCAGCGCACCACGTGGGCAAAATCGCATCAACGAAATTCTCTACTATATATATATATATATATATATAGATAGATAGATAGATAGATAGATAGATAGATAGATAGATAGATATTATACATATATACATATATATTTATTTTTATATATGTGTGTGTGTGCATTTTAGCGTTGTGCCTGTGCCAAGCTTTTAACTGTATTCCAACTCATTTTACACGATATTAGCTTCTAATTTAAGATTAAAGTACATAATTATATTTAAAGATCACTGCTTTGATATACGTTTCGTGTATCATCATTTTCCTCTATGACTCACCACCAGAAATGTCCTCTAGAAGCTTATTATAGATAGCAGGAAGAATGCAATAAATCCAATAATGAAACCATGAGGGTTT
>NC_068993.1:16119736-16121411 GCF_001194135.2 Octopus bimaculoides
AAAAGAGTTCTATAAAATAAGCAAATATATTTTAAAATTAAGTATTGTAGGCGGGGGAGGGGATCGATTTATTTCACTAAACCTTTCAAAATGGTGCTTCAACATTGGAACAAGAGACTGATAAAAGCTGATATGTATGTGTATGTGTGTGTGTGTGTGTGTGTGTGTATGTGTGTGTATGTGCGTGCGTGGTCGTGTGCGTGTGTGTGTATATATATATAGCATAACAAAGGCAGCTATTCATACAAAATTCAATTGCCATTGGTTGTGACTGAGGGCGCCGGGTAGCAATATGCTTGGAATAAGATTTAAAACTCCTTAGAGCCGCAAGAAAGCACGTTCTCACACACTGACAGGTGAGACAACCGTTCCACAGCGATGCCAGATCACCTCAGTAGACCAGCCCTGCCTGATTATTACAAAGTCATCAGTATTGACTAACCCATCGCTGGATGGTCTAACCAAGTCCTGACTGTCAGGATATATATTTACCAAAAGGCTAATGTGGAAACTATAAAATAATAGAGGCAGCTATACACAAACCAAAACCAAAAAAGGAAAAGTTCAATTGTCACGAATTGTGACTGGGCGTGCCGGGTTGCACCTAAATTGCTAGAAATAAGAGCTAAAAACCCTTAGTGCTACAAGAAAGCAATATAAAACCAAAAATGAAAAAAATAAATTTTTCCTTTTTGTTTATAGCTGCCTTCGTTATTTTATAATTTTCGCATTAGTATTTTACTAACTCTGCCATAAATTCATATGATAAATATATATGCTGACATTAAGAATTCGGCCATACCATCCAGCGATCGGGTGATCACTGCTGATGAGCTTGTAATTTTCAGACGGGGCTGGTTTAATGTATTAATTTGGCTTCGCTGTGGAACGATTGTCTCTGCTGTTAGTACGTGTAAATGTACTTTTTTGCGGCTCTAAGAATTTATAACTCTTATTTCTAGCAATATAGCTGCTACTCAGTACCCTCAGTCACAAACATACACATACATATATATATATATATGCACACACATATTTATATATCACATATGTTTTTATATGTGTACTTCACACATGAGTGTAGTTTACGTGTGTGCGTGTGCGTATGTGTGCTCGCGTCGGCGTGTATCACAGCTCTTTATCTATATCGTAGTGATTCATAAAAGTGCTACTTTCCTACTGCTTCTATCACGCTGAATACTCGCATCGACTTATGTTCATGCCATTAATAATTTCTTCATTCACATTTCTCTTAATGAGATATATCAGATTAACGTTTTGTTTTTGCTGCTTTTGTAATTGTTTTTCGTTTACATTGTAAGGATTTTTTTTTCTTTATTCTCTTTTGTTAAATGTTCGGTTGCTTTGTTTTTAACATCTCCGATGTCTGCACGTAAAGATGAGAGATTTTTGAGCTTCTAAAAGCTAAACCTGTATTTTCTGACATTGGATTCTAACAGTGGTCATCGACTAAGTCCTTCGTGAATTTCTTGAGGAGTTAATGGAACCTGAGTGTGGGGTTGGTAAACGTAATACCTGTCAAGTTTGCAAGGGAACTGACAATATAGAATTTCATTTTAATGTCGCAGCTAAACCTTTGAATACATTAAGATTGGGTTCCATTTGCTTGTCATATTTTGCATAGCACACACACACATACACACACACACACACA
>NC_068993.1:16121421-16124538 GCF_001194135.2 Octopus bimaculoides
ACACACATTAATATATATATATGTGTGAGTATCTTTTATAAGAATCTGAGGCGCTCATCCTTCGTCCTTATAGACAATCTGCTTCCAAGTGTTAGTTTACACTCAAGCAAGGAATTTGGGGAAATATGAGCATTCAATCCCACGGGTTTTCGAAACGATGTTGTGTTCGGTACATTTCGGTGTAAATACTACCCTACCATTTAATTCACGTGAATCAGTTTGTCGTATTAAAGGCTTTATATTTATATATTCATATTAATCCTCCTTCATACGCTGATTGCGATTTGTCCGCTTATTTTGTGCTTTCAATCTGAAAATTGTTTTTCTGTGCACCATTAAATTTTTTTTTTCTCTGTGGTCAGTAAATGTTATTTCCTTGTTGCTTCTATCTAAAAATAAAAGGAAATGACTATTATTCCCTTCAAACTTTGCTTTTGTCACCTGGACATCAATGTTTTGAAACTGACCTATTTTCCATTACATTTCAGGTAATTCCAGCACTGAGTTGCTATAGCAGAAATATTCTTTTCTACTCTAGGCACAAGGCCTAAAATTTGCGGGGAGGGGATGAGTCGATTACATCGACTCCAGTACACAACTGGCACATAATTTATCGACCCCGAAAGGATGAAAGGTAAGGTCGACCTTGGCGGAATTCGAACTCAGAAAGTTGACTTCGCGAGTTAAGCACCAGTATATCACTGGAGTCAATATTATCGACATCCCACCTCACACTCCACTTAATTTCTTGAATTGTGCCTGGTGGTGGTGGTGGTAATTATAGTAGTGATGATGGTGGTGGTGGTGAGGCCTAGTCCTATGAAACTTCCTCCTTAGTTGAAGAAAAAATAAGAACCATATTCCTGGAAAGTAGTTGTTGACGACTCTCAAGATAAAGGGGAGATAATTTCCAGAATTAAAGAAGTAATTTCACAAAAAATCATTTCCACGCATAAAACAAAATATGGTCTTTGTTAAAAGGCACGGTAACAATTACAGACATTTCTAGGTCCCCTCGTGGCCTAGTCAGCGCAGGACGCGCAACATTTAAAACAGCTTGATCTGTTGACAAATGTTTTATTTCTGTATATTTTCTTTAACATGTAGAAAAAAATGTTACGAATGTTTTGTTTTTTTTCTTTTTGTTCTATGACTCAAAAAAAAACCGGAATTTTGCAATATTATTTTATTCACTTAGTTTTATAGGTTCACTCGTTTATTGCCTTTAAAATATTCTCCATTTGAAGCAATGCATTGGTCCGGGGGCGTTTTCCACTATTCGAAGCAGTGCTGGAACTCTTGCGAAGTGATGCCTTTTAATTCCTCCGGCGTTTTTTTCTTCACCTCTTCCACATCTGAAAATCCCGTAGCATCAAATTCCGTCACCAGTGATGACCTCCGAAAAAAGGTCCGGATCATCTTCCATTTGTTCTTTCAGTTCACGACACGAATTCAGCCGTGACTACTTTTGATCATCCGTGAGCAAGCGTGACCCAAGTTTTGCTGCAACTCTTTTCATTTGCAATCTCTCGCTCAAAATTCGTTGGCAGGACCTCCAGAACATACCAGTCATATCATCAAGTTCGTCAATTCTTTGGTGACGGCCCTCCAAAACCAGTCCATGAATTTTCATGATGTTTTCATTCAACGGTCGTCCTGAACAAGGCTGGTCTTCAAGCAACAACTGACCATTTCTAAAGCGTGGAAACCACTTGTAAACTTGTGTTTTGCTCATTGCAGCGTTCTCCTTGTATACTGTTGAAGCATGACAACTGTTTCGGCCGCCGTTTTCCCCAGTAGCAAAGAGAATTTCACGGAAGCACGCTGTTCCTTCGCTTCAACCACGGCAAAAATTGATGAACAGGAGAGAAGCACTGTAAAACAAAGACGCACTACATGGCAGTACGCCTTGATATGAAGTAGCCGGTCGCATGTCTAACAGAGAACGTTTCCGGTTACTTTTGGATACCCTGTCGTATATTAAACGAAATACACATAAGGTGCACAATAGCACGAAAATTTAAGTACGATGTAATGTACGCCAAAACTCTTTTAGTTTATTTACATCTCAGTCAAACAGAAAAACCCTAGAAGTAATTGTTATCAACCATCAAGGAAACGAGAAGATAACTCCATGAAATTAAGAATGAATTAAAATACTAAATGGAAATTGTGATCTTTGTTAGCGGGGAAGATGACGTCTACACCTTAGTTTCGGTTACATTGGACCTCGTCAGCGAAACTTCATTTAGATCTATGCATGTTTTGTCCCTCGACAAAAAACTTTTTGCAGTTGGAAATATATTTCGAAAATTTTCTGAGTTTTTTCCTTTTTTTCTTTTTTTGTTTACATGAAGAGTAACTTCATATTTTCTAAAGATTTTGCTCAAATTTCTATAATTTTCAAGAAAAGAATGTCACTCTAGACTGTTATATAATTGTTTTTATATCCTATTGTATATTTATATTTCACACTTTCTCTACACTTCCCCCTCCCTCTCCCTCTCTCTCTTTCTCTCTTTCTTTTCAATCATTCTATCTTTTCCTCTTATCACCTTACACGTACTTCCACTCCCTATCTTTCTTTTACCTTCCGTTTCTGACCACATCTTTTTCTTACTCTGCTCCAGACTCATTCCTTCTCTTTCTTTTGTTCTATCTAATTCTCACTCTTCATCACCGTCCCCACTCTCTTTCCCTACTATCTGTCCCTCTCTGTCCCTATCTCTCTCTCTCTCCTTCTATCTCTCTCTCTCTCTCTCTCTCTCTCTCTCTCTCTCTCTCTCTTTCTTTCTCTCTCTCTCTTCCAGTGTTTTCCTTTTTTCAGTTATACCTTTCTCTTCAACCTTTTTATTGAGCAGAGAACAACTTGCCATTATATAATTTTTTTTATTATACGTGTACACAAACACACACACTCTCTCTCTCTCTCTCTCTCTCTCTCACACACACACACACACACACACACACACACATGTACACAGAATTGCATAAGTGAATAAATACTTCACGATGGAATTTACACTTGTTTTAACATGCAATTATGTGTGCATGTGTGTCCCCCGTTCCGTTCAGTTCGTTTCTGTTTTTCTCACCTCTTTCGTCTCCTCTACTACC
>NC_068993.1:16128099-16133527 GCF_001194135.2 Octopus bimaculoides
TATATATACACGCATACATACGTATGGTCAATTGTTTGTTTGTTTGTTTACGCTATTCTCTTCTTCAGCTGTCTTTTCGTTATTCCAGCGTCTTGTTCAATATCTGCAAAGAAGAAATAGCATACGACACATTTGGAATCACATACACCAACTCATTCACTAAAATAAACACATTCTCTCATCTGCTCAAGCATTTTTTCTTTTTAAGCTACACAAACTAAATGCATTTACACAAAACGTATGCCACTCACATTTATTCAACGCTTTTATCTACGTACTTTATCTTATCTTTCTTTTTTTAATTATTTGACATAGAAGGAGTTGGTTCCTAGCGTAGAAACAAAAATTCCATCGCTGGAATTGAGATAAGAACAACGATAAACACTTACATGTTGAACTTTAGAAACGTCTTGCATAGTTTTTCTTTTCCTTTTTTTTTCTTCTTTCATTTTTTTGATTGTATTTACAAAGTGAGTGTTAGCTGTTAGCTGGTCATTTTCTGCGCCTGAAAACAACCAGCTTTGTGTAGATTGCCACTTAGACCTTTGTTAACATAGATTAGTACGCCAATAATTATGCGTACGCAGAGGTGCAGGCGTAGTAGTGTGTTAAGAAGTTTGCTTCCCAACCACATGGTTCCGGGTTCAGTCGCACTCAGTGGCATTTTGAGTAAGCGCCTTCTTCTACAAGCTCCGGGGAGACCAATGCCTTGTGAGAGGATTTGGTCGATGGAAACTGAAAGAAGCCTATCATGTGTGTGTTTGTGTGTTCGTGCGTGTGATTGTGCGTATGTGTGTGTTTGAGTTTGTCCTCCATCGCCACCCTTGACAACCGTTGTTGTGTTGTTTATGTCCCTACAACTTAGTGGTGGATAGAATAAGTACGAGGCTTATGTACCGAAGTCGATTTGCTGGACACTTGAGCGCGTTGCACCAGCATGGCCGCAATCTAATGACAAAAACAAGTAAAAGTAAAGAGAAATTGATATTCTTTTATTCTTTTATTTGTTTCAGTCATTTGACTGCGACCATGATGGAGCACCGCCATTAGTGAACACATCGACCTCAAGACTTATTCTTCTGTAAGCCTAGTACTTCTTTTATCGGTCTCTTTTACGGGGATGTAAACACACCAACATCGGTTGTCAAGCGATGGTGGGGATACAAGCACAGACACACAATCATATACAAATATATGACGGGCTTCTATCAGTTTCCGTCTACCAAATCCACCCACAGGCTTTGTTCTGCCCGAGGCTATTGTAGAAGACACTTGCCCAAGGTGCCACACAGTGGGACTGAACCCGGAACCATACGGTTGTTAAGCAAGCTACTTACCACACAGCCACTCCTGCGCCTGCATCTTTTGAAAATTATTTACTTTATTCTCATAAGTAAAGACTTACTTTAAACAATGAACGAAGGTTCCCTCGCTGGAATTCGGATAAAAAATATTATAAGCGTTACGCTTTATGTTAAACTTTAGAAAAGCCTTGCAAAATTCATTTACTTCACTTTTCGTTAAGCTACGCCTATGCATACTCTCTCTTTTACTCTTTTACTTGTTTCAGTCATTTGACTGCGGCTATGCTGGAGCACCGCAAATTGACCCCAGGACTTATTCTTTGTAAGTGTAGTACTTATTCTAACGGCCTCTTTTGCCGAACCGCTAAGTTACGGGGACGTAAACACACCAGCATCGGTTGCCAAGCGATGTTGGGGGGACAAATACAGACACACGAACATATACACTCACATACACATATATATATATATACGTATATACGACGAGCTTTTTTCAGTTTCCGTCTACCAAATCCACCCACCAGGTTTTGGTCGGCCCGAGGCAATAGTTGAAGATACTTGCCCAAGGTTCCACGCAGTGGGATTTAACTGGTAACTTATTTCATCGATCCCGATGGATGAAATGCAAAGTCAACCTTGGTGGAATTTGATCTCAGAACGTAAAGATGGATGAAATGCCGCTAAGTACTTTGCTAACGATTCTGTCAGCTCGCCGCCTATGACATGTAAATAGCAACTTCGAAAAGAGAAAAACCAATCGAGGAAGAAAAGAAAATTAGGGTATTTAGTTTCAATAAGCATATATCAAGCATCTTTTTTTTTTTTTTTTTGCTATTGACAAAATGAGTCTGAATCACTCAAAAGTGTTTGACACTTATAAGTATTTGACATTTATAAGTGTTCAACACTCATAATTACTAAATACGAACTGCCGAAACCAGGAGAACCCGTTCTTCATTCTTGTATGCAAATGCAACTGCATGGTTTAGCCATGTTGTCAATTGACAAAGCGCAGTTAAATGCATGTTTATTATGCAAATTCTTTTACGACATAGGTCCGTGTGCGTATGTATATTTTTGTGCGTTTTATAGAAAGCAAAACCGCGCGTTTTATAGAAAGCAAAACTGAGTCTTAGAACCCAGTCATGCATTCAATATAAAAGAAGACTGTTAATCCTGTATAGAAATACAGAAGTACACAGACACACACACGCACGCACATGTACCCGTATATTTGTGTGTTTATGTATGTATATGAGAATAACATTGTTTGTATGAAATATTGTGAAATGCATTTAATAGAGTTTTATGAAGCCGCTTCAATGCATGCTAGGAATAAAGAAATGGAAATTACTGTTAAACAAAAAAAAATGTTTACTGCTTTACCTTCTATTTTAATATTTCAACTTCAAAAACCTTTATGGGAAAATATTACGACTGAGCGTAGCTACGATCTGCACTGATATCTGAAAAACAATTGAATTAAGATAAAAGAAAATATGAAATACAACGTATAGAGGTTGAAAAGATTAATTCTAAAACTATAAAGGTATATACCTGCAGATTCGAGAAGTAAACGAGATAGCAGAAATGAAGTCAGGTTTTAGATCCTATGTAAATTAAATAGAGGTATAGGCATGTGCTAAAATATGGTTGGTGTGGCGTGTTAAACTAGTTAAACAGTAGGTCATAGAATATGCAATGCTATGTTATCTAATGGGATATCTGATAGATGTAAATTGTCTACAATTTTTAAATACTCCATTTTGAGTAGCTGTTGAGGATGAAAGCTTTAAAGAAATGTATTTCAAAGCTCTCAGTCGTACAAATGTTGTAAGGTCTTTTATTATCGGATTATGATTTTGTTTAGGAATGAAAGTGCGTTCCAAGATATTTAGTTTGATATTTGTTTCAAAATTCATGAGATGAGCGGATTGCGTTATAAAATGTATGTGTGTACTGGTACAAATGAAATATAAATGGATTGGAGGTGAGATAAAGGTATACCTCTGGTGAGGTATTGATTTCTACAATACATTGGAGTACAATAGAAAATTGGAACCTGGACTGCCTTTTGCGCTTAATGCCCTTGTAGTCATTATTGATTTGGTAAAGTTAAGTTTGGTTAAGTTGGTTAAGTCTGGAAAGTTTGTATTAGTCAATAATATATGAAATGGTAGATTAGTAGGAGAGAAGATTTTCAAGTAATTTTATTAAAGATTTTAAAGTCCTCCAGCTAAAAGAGAAATGTGTTTTCAGTAATTTTCAGAAAAGTCTTTCAAAATTAAAAGAGTTATACATATTAATGTTTCTTTGCCAATTTCTGTGGCTTCCGGTTCTCGTGCTGTCTTCAATCAACAAACCTAGATCGTCTTCATATCCTCATCCGAAAAGGGCGTCAGTGTAATAAACAGATGAATCATTCAGATTTAGTTAATGGCAGAAATATTTGAAAGCCCAGGAGATATATTTTTTAACTAGGTTAATATTAATATTCTTATTGCATGAAGTATCATTTCCTTAGGTTTCCAATACCGATAGCACAGAGGATTAGTAAGGTTTAATGTATATTATAAGAAAGCAGTTGTCGTAAGATTAGCCTTTCTGATGGCCAAACGTCAGATATATTTCAAGAACAGATGTAGACTTTTGCTGTATTTATATGATTGTCGCAGAGTTATAATTTGAGAGGGACAAAACAACCTTCGTTTCTGTACACGTCTCTTCCACTTTGAATATAAGGATATGTAGAAGTAAGTTATTAAATATAATCCAATCTGATCATGAAGTAAAACCCTAAACCAAATGTGTCTGCGGATACTGACAGCCTCGCTTTGATTCAGTACTTTCGATTGTTGATCGAATCTAGATCTAACTTTATAGCATCAGAGTTTCAGTATGTAAGATCTGCGTATTATATTTTATTCTTTTATAAGTTTCAGGCATGTTGACTGCGGCCATGCTGGAGCACGGCTTTTAGTCGAACACATCGACCCCATGACTTATTCGTTGTAAGCCTAGTACTTTATTTTATCGATTCCTCAGTCGAACCGCTAAGTTATGGGGACGTAGACACACCAACATCGGTTGCCAAGCGATGGTGAGGGGACAAACAGACACACACACATATATATATATATATATATATATATATATACGACGGGCTTCTTTCAGTTTCCGCCTACCAAATGCACTCACAAGGCTTTGGTCGGCCCGAGGCTATAGTAGAAGACACTTGCCCAAGGTGTCACGCAGTGGGACTGAACCCGGAACCATGGGGTTTTTAAGCAAGCTACTTACCACACAGCCACTCCTGTGCCTATATTATATTTTATATGTTTCTTTTATACCACTCGATCTATATTTCACTAGGAAATAGCGTCTCTAGGTGAGGTTGACTGATAGTTAAGCAGCATCGCTGATTGACAGGTAGCGACCTCGTTCATAGCGTGCCCTCTCTCTGGTTCCTAGGCTTGTACCACCAAACAGGTGGTCGGCTCTGGCTGCTGGAACTGAAACTAAAACGACACTGTTGGAAGGTAGGTTCAGAGAGAGCGTGGGCCAAAACTACGCGCCTTTCCCCTCCATTGGTCATTTGAAGCTTAGAGAGTGTCACGTGACAGTTAGCTGGTGCTGGCTGCTGGAACCTACCGGCGAGTATTTAGTGGGAAATTTGACAGGATGGTCATTCGCCCGCTGACATTCGTTCAAGCTGCATCGAAGAAACCAAAGAACAAAAGAAATATAAAAAAGGAGACAATAAGAATGCGCTCAACACCAAATCTGAAGACTCCACCGAGACGAAGGGGGAGCCAAGGTGAAGATAGTAGAGTGTAATGCATTCATTACACTTACAAGCACTTATATAAAGCATTCCATATATTTCCATAGTCATTTCTGCGTCCACGTGTATGTGTGTGTATACACATATGAATATATACATACATACACGCACATATATGCATATATACACACATACATACATTTCTCTCTCTCTCTCTCTCTCTCTCTATATATATATATATATATATATATATATATATACTTTATTTAAAAGCAGCAGAAATATAACAAAAGACTGTTACTCGTTCATCGGACAGTTTTGTTAGAAATGGGAAAAGAAT
>NC_068993.1:16135139-16135902 GCF_001194135.2 Octopus bimaculoides
TGTTGAATACGTCTTTATGTTTATATATTCTAATCATTAGCGAGTAACAATGATTTTATCCCAATTCAGCAGTTAACAGTTTAATATGTATACCTGTAGTCCAATAGTGGTTAGTTTGTAATAGTTTTCTAGCTGTATAAGGCCTCTACCACATTATTATTAATTACTATTTTTATTTTTATTATTATTATTATTATTATTATTATTATTATTATTATTATTATTATTACAAAATACGTAAATACAAAAATATTGTTATGGAAGTAAAAGCATTCTTTATCAATATTAAACATTGGTATTTTGTCTAACATGTTGCAAAAGTGATCACGTGTTCGTTCATGAAAAAATAATGGCCAGAGGAAAAATACAATAAACTAAGAGTACATTGCTTACCTTAATAAATTTTCACATTGAAATATGGCTGCCAACAATGCAGGTAAGAAGAAAAATGACTGCCAACAATGCAGGTAAGAAAGTTATTTAGTAAAATGTTGAATATTTTAAAGATTCGGATAAAAACAGGATTTTTCTTGTTCTTCATAATAAAAAAAAAGACACAGAGAGTACAAATATATACATGTTTTCACAGTTACAAATATAGTTCCACATTCAGACACACGAATGTATATGTGCATATATGTATATGTGCATGTGGGCGTTTGTGTCTGTATGAATGCATACACATGTGTTTGTGAGTTTGTGAGTTTGTGTGTGTGTGTGTGTGTGTGTGTGTGTGTGTGTGTGTGTGTGTGTGTGTGTGTGT
>NC_068993.1:16135968-16138468 GCF_001194135.2 Octopus bimaculoides
GTGCGTAAGTGTGTGCACGTTTATGTATCTCCTTATGTATTTACGTATATGTTTACTCTTTACTTTTGCATCCATTGGAATCAGCCAAGCTGGGGCACGGCCTTCATGGTAGAAACCAATCAAATCGATACGATAGTAGCACTATAGAATCATTTAACCTAATTTCTTCGTAACAGAAATATAAAGGAGATGAGAAGCGATAGACAAACGCACCCGGTCGAGTTGGTAGCTGCCGGAGAGAGCGTGCGAGCCGCGGGCGCGAACCCGGCTGAAGGCGACCGCGGATGCAATAACTTCATGCACGAGCTTTGCTGGCAATTTTGCATGGGCAATGATCTGTGATGGTCTTCCTTGGTTACGAGTGAATAGCCATCATGTATGTACATACATACGTATGTATGTATACATGTATGTATGTCATTATTCAGTTTAATTTCAAGATTTCTTGCCAATAGGGGAAGAGACTTGTTCAAGGCTCATTCAATGGAATTTCAACAACAGCAACAGGGTATTTTTGTTTGTCTGTTTGTTTGTTTGTATGTATGTATGTATGTATGTATGTATGTATATGTGCAGATTTGTATGTTTTATGTATTCTCATGCATATAGTTGCATGTCTAGATACGCTCATATATATTTAAATGATACACTTCTGTAAAGTTTTACTGATTTTTACAGTTCTAGTGACAGCTGTAGTCTTCGAATCTGTAGTCTTCGAATCGTCTTTCTCCTTTCTGGTTTTCAGAAGCCTGTTTTCTCAAGATTGATATTTAGGTGTGTTACATATCCCAGTGCCCCAATAATTACAGGTATAAACCTGAACTTGTAACTTGGATTGTGTCGCTGTAGATTCTACAATTGTTCAAAATAGGGATGTTCTTTCTCGCTGGTCTTTAGCATTATGTTAACATCCACTGGGCAGCTGATTTCCGCAATTGTAAACAGTTTCTCTTCCTTATCTCAAATCACTATGTCAGGTCCATGTATGTATATGTATGCATGAATATATGCACGAACGCATGTATTTATATATGCATATACATATATATGTATGCGTGTATGTATTCATGTGTGTTTGTATGTATGTATCTCAAGGCATTAGTAGATACGTGGCTATAGCTCGCCCGAGACACTACGCAATGAGGTTGGTCTAGCAACCACGTCGAAGTAGCGATTCGTGTTTATTATTCCTGTTAATTAAACTGAGATCTCAGAACATTGCAAGACTTCGAGTTGTAAACTGAATATGTGATATTCAGTTATTAATGGTTTCAAATGTTGGCAGAAGGCCAGCAATTTCGAAAGTGGTGGCAAGGGCCATTACACCGAACCTAGTGCTCAACTTGTACTCATTTTACAAACACCGAAAGGGTGAAAGGCAAAGCCGGCCTCGGCGGAATTTGAACTCAGAAATTGAAGGAAGCTGAAATGCCGCCAAGCATTTTGCCGGGCGTACTTGTGATTCTGTTAGCTCTCCGCTCTCGTATGTAGTTATTAATAAACATGAAAGTGTATTGAACTCTGGAATTAACGCATTGCGTCAACCATTAATTCGTATTTGCTTCAAATTCGCATATGCATACATACATACATACATACATACATACATATATACACACATACATATATACACACACACATACATACATATACACATACATATATACACATATATAATATATATGTGCATATATGTACACGTACATACACTCACACACATGCATATGTATATATGTACACAAGCATGTATATATGTTTATATGCACATACATACACACATATTTCCGTGTGTATATATATATAAATATATATATATATACGACGTATATATGTATGTATTTATGTATAAGCGTGTGTACGTATATATATATATATATATATATATATATATATATATATGTATGTATGTATGTATGTATGTATATGTATATACAAGGGTGTATATATGTATACGTGTTACGTACGTTGTTATACATGTGTATATATTTACACATACATGTACATAGATATGTGTGTGTGTGTGTGCATAATTAACAGAATTATTACAGGTCCTAATTAGAACCTAATTAGAAGGTATTTCATCGTTATTAGGATGAAATGGTAAAGGTTTTGAAAGAAAAAATATTTATCTTTTATCCATCTTTTTTTTCATGTTATTAATATATTTTTCTTTTCCTCGTTTCTTGGTGCACCATTTTGAAAGGTTTCAATTTTGTACACGGAAAATAAACGTTGCAGGATGCATGAACGAAGGCGGGATTATGATAGGGTTGCTGTTTTTTTTCGTTTTTGCTATTGCTGTTGTTGAAAAATATGTTTGTTGTTGTTGTTGTTGTTGTTGCTTAATCGTCCCCTCTGTTTCGGAAGAGCTATGAATAAGACCGTTCTTTATTTTATCACGTGAAGTCTTCCATTTTTAAGAAGCGACGGTATGATCTGATGGATATTTCGTTAATATTCCTATAAAAACTGAATAATGCTGAGTATATCTTTATTAAAC
>NC_068993.1:16141051-16142154 GCF_001194135.2 Octopus bimaculoides
AATAATAATAATAATAATTACATGGCCGTTTTGTGTTTTATTGAAAGTCAAGCAATGCTGCTACCAACCGTCGGTAACGATTGGTTTGTAAGTTGACTGATGTCGATAGTAAAAGGTTTGTCTTCAGAAGGCAGATGTTGATTATTAAGATTGATAAATAGTTAATTCAGTACGTTAAGGCACCTTTGCCCTTCACGTTGCACCAAACACATACACCCAGTCGTTATATATATAGATATATATATTTATATTCTTAACAAAGTCTCCTTTCCGTTTTCTTCACCTCTTTCTCTCTCTTTCTACCTCTTGTTCACTTGCTCTCTCTCTCTCTCTTCAAATGTTCTTGTTGTTGTTGGTGGTTTTTAGATTGTATTCTTTTTGTTTTTTTGTTTCTTTCTTTAGAGGTTCTTTTTGGTTCTTATGTATTGAGTCTTATACTAACCAGCACCAGATCTAAGAGCGGAAGAACGCGAACAGATGAACACTTCTTTGTTTCTGACCAACAGTCTATCATTAAATATTTGCCATTCAACCTATCTCTCTTTGTCTCTTTGTCTCTCTCTCTCTATCTCTCTCTATCTCTCTCTCTCTTTCTCTCTCTCTCTCTCTCTCTCTCTCTGTCTCTCTCTCTATCTTTCTCTCTTTCTAACTCTTTCCCTCGTTCTCTCTCTGTCTCTCTTTATCTATCGATCTATCTCTCTGTCTACCTATCTATCTCTGTATCTATCTTGGAATATCTCTCTCTCTCTCTCTCTCTTTTTTTCTCACTGTTTCTTGATATATCTATCAACCTATATATTATTTATCTCTCTCTTTCTCTCATTCTCTCTCTCTCTCTCTTATTCTCTCCCTCTCTCATTCTCTCTCTTTCTATCTCTCTCTCTCTCTCGCTTTACTTATTTATCTATCAATTTATCTATCTCTGTACGCAAACCCTTAAACAGAATTCACCTGATATTGCTGCTTTCACATACATCATCATATACATACATTTATATTTTTCATATATATGTATATATATTTATATACACATATACACATATATACATGTATGCATGTATATATGTATATATATATATATATATATATATATATATATATAT
>NC_068993.1:16142770-16148362 GCF_001194135.2 Octopus bimaculoides
ATGTATATTGTATATCAATAGTCTATATATATATACATATATACTTTTAGGCTTTGCTGTATTGGTTCATTGAAATTCGTTCTCACCATTCCTATTTTTATAGCCTACATATGGTTGTCTAACTTTGACGTGATGGATGAATTGAGGGTTTGCTAGGCCATCTGCACGAAGATAGACGAACAGACAGCCATGTGCAAAGTCAGATAAATAGATGTCTTTATTTGTGTGTGTGCGTGTGTGTGTGTGTGTGTGTGTGTGTGTGTGTGTGTGTACATCTGTGTGTAAAAAAAAGTTGTTACATTCGCACATATTCCACTTATATACATGCATACATATATACGTACATATATATATTTATATATATTCATAGACACACACACACACACATATACATACACACACACACACACACACACACATATATATATATACTTATGCACACACAAATATACTCTAAATGTAGCCCTGCACGTGGAATACCCGATATATACATAAGTATATACCTGCATATGTTATTCTATGTGTATGTGTGTGTAAGTCCATGTGTGTGTAAGTGTATGAGGCGTCGCGTGTGTTTGTGTGCATAAACCTACCTATTCGTTCCGGTATGGATGATTACGAAGAATATTTTCTTCGTAATTATGAGGTCTCTAGTTCAAATACGCTGTATACCATCTTACCAAGTTTTTGTTTTTCTTACACATTGGCCTACATATTTTAACTCTCTGGCTTCCACTTTAGCGTCACTATACAACCGTATTTTCGATATTTCTCTGAGGACGTGTCCGCTGCATTTCCAGCGTCTGCATCATGTTTCATCACTAATTCTGTTGATGTCCGTTGTCGACTCAACCGCGTCATTTCGGACACTTTGCAGCCACTTCATGTCGAGTATTCTCCATAAGCATGTGGAGCGGAAACTGTCTGTTGATATTTCTTCCATTTTTGTCAGTTTCCAGTTTTCACATCCGTAGAGTAATACTGGTCGGACCAACATCTCGAACAGCTTCAGTTTCGTTTTGGGACCAATACCTTTGTTGACTGAACTGCAGTGACATAAAATGAAGGATTTTTGTTCAATGATATAAATCGCTGCACGGGAACCGAACCCACGATTTTAAAATCGTCAGCACAACATCTTTAACCTCCACGTAATAATCGATAAATCCGTTATTGAATCGTTATCACATAATTATACCTAATAGTAATAAACATGAGTCAATTTATCGTCTTTTCTGCTATAATTTCTCCGTGATTCTAAATCAAAACACAAATATACCCATGTACCAAATTAAAAACAAAAACGAAAAAAAAATACAGAAAAATATATAAAGTAATCAATAATATACATATATCGATTCATTCGTCTATATTCATTTCCGACAAGTATTGACCTTCTGCTTACTACATAACATGTCTACAATTTTGTAGTTTGGCGATTATATTACTATCGAAGAATTCTCTAAATATATATTTATAGCCTAAGGAGAAATAGAAATATTACTGAAGAACTTTTACGATTAATCATATATTGTTGTGAAACCCCGGGTCTGCTTTGATCGACCAGACAGACCTATGGCATGTGGGCAGTGAGTAGGAAGGTAGGGGGTAGGGACGTAGAGGTTAGGGAGGTAGGGGCAGAGAGGTAGGGGCAGAGAGGTCGGTGTAGGGAGGTAGAGGAAACAACGATTAGGAAGTACCCATACATACATACATACATGCGACATACACATACATTCACACATACATGCGTATAGACACACCCATACACGCACACATACATACATACATACATACATGCACATACATAAACACGCATACATTCACACATACATACATACACGTGCACACATTCATACATACATACGTACGCACACATACATACATGCATACATACATACATACATACATACATATACACATACATACATACATTCATACACACATATATACTTATACATACATGCATGCATACATACATACATACATACATACACACACATACATACACACGCATACATTCACACATACATACAAACATACACACGCACGTGTACACACATGCATACATACACTCATATACACATAATTACATATACATACATGCATGCATGCATACATACATAAATGCACATATACATACACACGCATACATTCATACATACATACACACGCACGTGCACACATACATACATGCGTACACCCGCATACATTCGCACATATATACACACACACGTGCAAACATATATACATACCTACATACACACACATATATACATACATGCATACATACAAACGTACACAAAATACGTATATATACATCCCCCAACCAATCCAGATAAACACAGACTCCAAGACCTTTACCAACTTAAACAGTAGAACCTTGCCATTTTGCTGATGACAGACTTAAATTAGCAAAGGGAAAATTCTTAAATATATTCCAAAGAAGCACACATACAATCTAGAGCATAGAAAATTCAAAGCATTTTATTTACCTGAAAGAAATCCCAGTGTTTCATGTCATTCGCTCTGATTTATTGTCGAATTCCCCGCAATAGCACGAAATTTCAACTTCTTTCAATATTTTCTGCGAATTTTAATTTAAAAATTCTCATAATTGATTGTTTATATAAATCATTTTTGCTTTTAAATGAATTTAATTTAGAATATAATAGTGATAATTGGAGAAATTAATTGTCTTTGAGTGTAAGCTGGTGATTATTTTAACTGTAGAGTTAATGAATTTGATCTCTACATCTATATTCAATAGACAAAGCTATGAAAACTGAGTAGTATTCAATTGTATTTATTAAAATAATTATACATGGTGATTTTATACATACATATATATATATATATATATATATATATATATATATATATCAAGAGAATATATACAATGCATACCATACCGAATCCATTAATGTATTTCATATTACAATAAAATATGTCATTAAAATCAGCGTAATTCTGATACAGTTCTCAAAAGGTTTTAATTCGAATTTCACTAGAGTTTTTGTTGGGTCTCTTTTTTTTACGAATTTTCATTTTAACTACATGAAACTATGTAAATGTAAATACATTTATGTTATATATATATGATATTATTATTTAAAAGAATAATTTTCAATGCGCTTGTTGATTAAGTTACTGTTATTGCCATTATTTTCAGTGATATACAGAATTACGATTTACAAGTAACATTAGCCCAGAAAACATTACTTAAGTGTTTGTATAGCCTGGTACAGGAGAAAACCTGAGGAGTTGGGTGATTCCATGAAACACCGTACTGCGTAATATCAATCCTATCGTCTCCATTGTTCAGAGTGATTTAGTTAACTACCGTATTCGATAGCGTATAAGATGCACATTTTCCCCAAAGATATATATCAAAAAGTTGCCCGGGGCCCTGTATACGAAGCTGGGTCTATATTACATGCTTTAATGTAATAATGTTTTTGTCTGAATACCATCAAATACAATAAGAAGAACTGTTTGAGTTCAGGCCGACTCTGAGATGAGGCCCCGCTTGCTAGAACAACTGATTACTTATGTTTTGCTCAAACCAAACCCAGGGCATGCCTTTTCCACTGGATATCACTCATGTTAGTATTTTCTTTACGATGAGTTAGGCCTAGTGACAACAAGAATCGCTTCACATAGTTTCCAATGAATCCTCTACATCCAAGTTCGATTGAATAATGTTCAGCTTTCCGACATGCGCCTCCACATTCCTCGAAATGTATTTATAACGGTCGATTTTCCGAGTCCGGACGACATCAATGTTACCTTCATGAGGAACTGTTGACTAGATCTACTACTTTCCTTTTTCACATACGATATGATAATATCTGGGTTTTTTTGTAATTAGAATGGAGGAGAATCGTTGACAGCCTGGTAACATTGTTGAAAGGGATTCGAGGAAGAACCCAATACTAACTGAATATTCACGATAGAGCTCCCTTCTTTTGCACGTCATACCGTTGAAAACAACGAAGTAAAACATACGAAACATGTTTCGTTAACTTGTAGGCCTGAGTTTTTCTCAATATGTAGGACTTAATGAAAAACAAATTCAGCAACTGAACATTTGCAGTATTTGTATGAAACCTGAGCCAGTATATTTCACATCATTGAATGCTGTTACGGAATTACAGGCCTTCTTATAAGGTTTCCTAACTTCAGCGTTGTTTGAACGCAGTCGTTTAACGAAAGACAAAGTATAGCTGTTGTGTATTTAAGATCTTGCAGAACCGTTTGTGTAGGTAGCTTTGTCAGCTGCGTCGCTGATCCTGTATACATTTTTTGGCTCTGGTGGGCAGAGATCACTCGTAGTTCACAAATAGGTTCCTATTGACAGCTTTCTTGTAAAAGTATGTATAGATAGAACCTTCTTCCGTAATCCTGAATAGGAAATCGAGCAGAGACAGGACTCCAGACACGATTGGGTGTTCAACTTCAAATACTGTACGAACATGCCAAAAGTAAATCGACGTCTCGTACCATTTTATCTGCACAGACTCTAGTTATTAGTACGATGCCCAACCGGGCTGAATCATTAAAAACTGCATAAATCATATCAACTAAAATCACTAGATTAGGTATTTAAATACATCAAATGACACTATTTTGTCTTTACAAATATAAATCTTTTAAAAACGTGTCTATTTACTTTTGGGATGTCTTTGTATGTATGTGTACATATTCTTTTATTCTTTTATTCTTTTATTCTTTTATTCTTTTATTTGTTTCACTCATTTAACGGCGACTATGCTACAGCACCGCCTTAAAAGGGTTTTAGTCGAAAAAGTCAACTCCAAGACATTTTCTTTGAAAGTTTAGTACTTATTTATATAGGTCACTTTTGCCGAATCACTAATTTATAGGGATGCAAACACACCAACATCGGTTGTGAAGCGACCGTGGGGAAACAAACACAGACACAAAGACACACACACTCAAGCACACAAAGACACATACACACACACACACACACACCCACACACACACACACACACAAACATATATATACATATATATATATTCAGTTTCCGTCTACCAAATTCACTAACAAGGCTTTGGTCGGCCTGAGGTTTTAGTAGAAGACACTTGCCCAAGGTGTCACGCAGTGGGACTGAACCTGAAACCATGAGCTTGAGACTCAAGCTTCTTACCACACACACACACATATATATATATATATATATACACACATACACACACCACACGTGTATATATATATATATGAGTATGATCATAACCGTCCGACGAACGGTAACTGAATCTGTAAGTAACAGTTTGTGAAGACTTTTGCACCTTTAAGTGTGTATATGTGTGTGTGCGTGCTTGTAATGCATGTACGTATAAGTCATTTTATTGATAAGTGATACGTGTGTGTATATAAATAATATAAATATATACATCATAAATACACACAATTTATACATATGCCCGTTAACGGTTGCGATCGAGCTTGAGTACGTCTCTATGAGTAGCTATGTGTGAGATATATGCGTCCGTGAGTATGCTTTCTCTGTCTATGCGTAAAAGAGAGAGAGAGAGTGTGTGTGTGTGTGTGTGTGTGTGTGTGTG
>NC_068993.1:16149086-16151684 GCF_001194135.2 Octopus bimaculoides
TATGAAAGGAAACAAAAAAAGAACGACACAACAGTTGCGGAAGCGGACTGAAGATGTTATGCTTGTAGACCAATGCGCAACTAGTAACACAGAGACTCGTTTGCCCATCTTTAGGAAACTCTTAAGCACTTTACACACACGTACGCACAACACACACATGCGCGCGTGAACACACTCCCTCACACATATACACACATACATACACAGACACACACTTAAAGTGGCGAGCTGGCAGAAACGTTAACGCGCTGGGCGAAATGCTTAGCGGTATTTCGTGTGCCGCTACGTTCTGAGATCAAATTCAGCCGAGGTCGACCTTCCCTTTCAGCCTTTCGGGGTTGATTAAATAAGTACCAGTTACGCACTGGGATCGATATAATCAACTTAATCCATTTGTCTGTCCTTGTTTGTCCCTTCTGTGTGTAGCCCCTTGTGGGTAGTAAAGAAATAACACACACACTCGCATACGCACACACATTCAAATATCCGCACACGCTTACTTATGCACGTGCACGTTTGTGTGAATGAAGTGTGTTAGTATATGCATGCATAGTTATGCATATACGTATACATAATACCACTGATACATATAGATCTGTTTATGCATTTGCATCATATCAATATAGATACACGTACTTACATACATACACACACACACACACACACATACAGACACACATATGTGCGTGTGAGAAAGAGAATGAAAGAATACTTGTGTGGGAATATATATCTTAATAAATGATATATATACATATGTATGCTTGTATTTATGCATGTATATATGTCTGCATGTGTGTATATGTATATGTGTTTATGTATAAACATATATATATATATATTTACATATATGTGTGTGTGTGTGTGTGTGTGTGTGTGTGTGTGTGTGTGTGTGTGTGTGTGTGTGTGTGTGCGCGCGTATATATATATTTGTATTTGTTTGTAGACGTTCATGTTTGTATGTTGTCTCCTTGCGCTTGTTTGCACATCATATCGCTTTTTCCTTCCTTGATTATCTCCCTTCCCTCTCTCATTTTCTCTCTCTCTCCCCTCTCTCTCTCTCTCTCTTTCTGTCCTTTTCTCTTTCTCTATCTCTATTTCTATCTCCCTCCCTACCTTTATCTATCTATCTATCTATCTAGCTTACTTTCCCTTTGTTCTCTTGTTTTGTCACTATCGTTCTCTCCAGCACCGCCCACTCTTTATATATTACTGCCTTCCTTTCTCTCTTTTCTCTTCAAACAACACCCTATTCTATTCAGATGTCTCGATAATCGATCTTTATCCTAATCCTTTATTATTCATTTATCGAATATCTTCTTTAATCACCGATATCGTTGAAATTTGTTTTATTTTCCTTTTAATTCAATTTTTTTATAGAATTTTTAATTTTGAAAAGTTGAATATTTTTTTTTTATATCTTCATTTCAGTTTGCGTTTTGTTTTTTAACCATACAGCTTGAAGGGCGGAATTTATAGCGAAAATATAATAATCGATATTTATTGGGCAAGAAAATATAATCTAAAAATAGAAATGTCAATAGTTTCTCTCTCTCTCTCTCTCTCTCTCTCTCTCTCACTCTCTCTTTCCAAATTCTTCCAGATACTTCCTGTTATTCTACCAAATTATTTCCAACTGCATCTTCCCTGCGACAAATTTAATTATTATTAAAATAATCCGTTAATCCGCTGTCTGTTACATGGTTTATACAGATTTCAAAATATAGACACACGATTAGAAATATTTCAGGAAGAGAAATTTGTCGATTATTAAGAGGATCTTCGTCGGTTACGACGATGAGAATTCAGTTGCTCGATCAACCTAACTAGCTGTTCATTGAGTCAGTACGTAATTGTTTGAGTATTCCACAGTCAGGTGCTACAATAACAAAGTAATTATCAAGGTAATTAGTGTAGCACAGTGTAACAAGTCTGCGAGTTTAACTCTGAAGCATTCAGATTATCCTGTCAGATAAAACGCTTATTTATTCACATTGTTTTGAATTAGTCATGCATTATCTCATATGTGTGGGTTTTAAAAGGTTAAATTTCAAATACGATTTGTTTACGTCTATGGAATTTCATTTATAAGTCTTACACTGATCCATGTCTACGGTAAAATTTACTTAAGATAACTGCTCAAGATATCACGTAGTGGGATTGAACGCGGTACCTTGTGATTGCGAGATAAACACCTTCACAAATGGGCCATGCTGCAACATTTCTTTTTTGCTTTTTGTCGACCAGTGAAAGATAAATGGGGAAGCTGTCCTCGGCGCCTAATTTGAACTCAGAACGTGAAAAAATAACACCATTTATTACTGCAATACATTTAACCAATTACACTGAAGATTCTGCTACTAGAGATCATTGTCCGAGTTTATTATAATTAATTTAAATATGTTAGCATAGACATTTAATTAGATGTTCGTTTCTCAATAATGAAATGTGGATGAGTGAGTGCGTATGTATGCAAGTACATATGTCTATAAATATACATGTATGTATGTATATATGTATATATATATATATATGGTGCATCAGCATGGCCGCAGCTCTGAGTTGAAACTTTGAAATGAAATGAAATGAAATATATATATA
>NC_068993.1:16152389-16153583 GCF_001194135.2 Octopus bimaculoides
ATATATATATATATATATATATATATATATATACATACATATATGCACTAAAAGTTCGCATAAACAGCAAGGTGCAGTGTGATACCATAAAGGAAAAATTCAATCGTCATTAAGTGTGACTTATGATGTCGGTGCACCTACATTGCTAGAAATAAGAGTTAAAATTCTCTTAATGCTGTAGGAGGAGCGCAGACCGTATACACATATGCTGACAGGGGAGGCAAGCACCCCATGGCCGCTTCGAGGATCCCTCGACTAGATCTAGTTTCGTCTATGACAAGAGACATCGTCAGCGAGGACTGCTCGAACGGCGCATTGTGTAAGGCCTGAACAACGTGAGAAGGTACAAAGTAAACTTCAAGGGGAAACGAAAACAGGACAAAGCTGTAGTGTTACCTTGTATTTCCAAATTTCGGGGCGAAGGCCCCTTCTTCACGACATTTGGAAAAAGCGATAAATATATGAATATACGTATATATAGATGCATATATATAAACACATGCAAACGTGAGTTAGCTTGCGGTGAATTCTGCTGTTGTACCTCTGCGATCCAATAAGCGTTGAACAAGCTATTTACTTTGGCAATCTTCGTGAGCTAGGTACTATCGCCACATGAAAATAAAAATTGTTTGATGAAGAGCCAGTGACGGAACTTCTACATTTTCTCAACACTTGAAGGAATTTGCTACTAAATTAACCCTCAAATCATCTGTAATATGTGTTTAATATGACTAGTGTACATTAGATAATAAGAATTTTCCAACAGCAGCACCATATTTAGTGTCACTTTCAGCAGCTTTGTCTCGCGGAATAAAGACATTACGACAGTATTAGTTGCATTGTGGTGCATCGGCCGGGTGAGTATCTGATGTATTGGGATCCGTTTGACAAAGTGCTCGTTCGTTAGACACTGTTTTTCTAACACTCAGGTTACAAAAAAAAAAAACACCGATGAAGACTGAGATAATATTAGCGCGTCGGAAGGCAGTGAGCTGGCGGAATCGTTAGCTCGCCGGGCAAAATGCTAAGTGGCAATTCGTCCGGAGTTCAAATCCCGCCGAGGTTCGCTTTGCTTTCATTCACTCGTGATCGATTAAACAATAACCAGTTGAACATTGGACACGATGTAATCGACCTATCCCGTCGCCAAAAATAATTGCTGGACTTGTGCCAAAATTTAAAATCAATATTAGT
>NC_068993.1:16154003-16155057 GCF_001194135.2 Octopus bimaculoides
TCTCTCTCTCTCTCTGTTCCCTGATCGTCCCATCCAAGGGATACACAATCATTGAATATTACATATATATGTTGTGCCTAACAAAAAAAAATAAGTGAGGTCGCCACGTCTGGAACGCTTTTATTGTCATAGGTCAGCTTCCTCACGGACCCATCTGCGCTCAGTATACAAGAATAGCAAATTACCCGATGACAACCCAACGGAAAAAAAAACCCTGTTCACAGTCACTTGACTTTCTTGAAATAGCAGTCAAAGTTCATAGGATTCATACGATATCATTTTTGAGAAAAAGACGATAATGTTGAATAATGCCGTCCTCGAAATCAACTCCAAATTTCACAAAAATAATACCAGACGGTCGAGTTTGCAAATACATTCGATCATAAGTTTGTTACATACCAGGGATTGACACGGGACTAAACAACAACAACAATAATGACAACAACGACGACGGCGACAACATCAATATCAACAACTTGCTTGAATGGAAATGGTACTTCTGAAAAATAACGCAAAAACAAATTATTTGCGATATTGATGAGAACAGTACTGCATGACTAGACAATTATTAAAAAAAAAAAAAAAAAAAAAAAAAAAAAAAACAGAACGAACGAATACAAATAATACCAATAAATTTATTCAAAATTCATTCTGCTGTTTTTCGATGGAATTGGGTTGGGGAGATTCAAAATAATATTATTTATTTTATTTTTCTCTACGATAGAAACACACAGAAAGAAAACTGGTAGATGTTCAGAGTAAACGATTTCTGGACGTATTCAGAATCTCGATTGCTTCACAAAACATCAATGGACAACCTGCAGAGAATACAGGAGTGTTCAAGCAACGATTGACGCCGGCTAACCTTTGCATTAACTAACAATGCTTTCATGTTTTTTACTTTACTTTAAAAAATTATTATTATTATTATTATTATTATTATTATTATCATTATTATTATTATTTGATTCTTAACGGTATGGCTTCTAGTGGAATATCAGAAGCAAATAGTCTAGATAATAGACAGATATAATCAGTCGTAAAGAATGCTAAG
>NC_068993.1:16155193-16157693 GCF_001194135.2 Octopus bimaculoides
ATATACATATTATATATATATAAATATATATATATATATACATATATATATACATATATACATATGAAAAACAAAGAAGAAGAAGAAGAAGAAGAAGAAGAAGAAGAAGAAGAAGAAGAAGAAGAAGAAGAAGAAGAAGAAGAAGAAGATTGGGATTATTTTAGAAGTTGGAAATTCTAAAGACGGTGATCATAAACAAAGCAAGCTGCACTTAAAAATAAAGAACTAAATTAATCTCAAAGAGAAAACTCTAAAATAGCAGCAACAATAAAATAAAACTGCAAACTCGCCAGTCCAGACTTTATGAAAACAAACACGAACATCAATAACACCAGGTTACGTAAAATAATAGTTGCAGCAGCCGCTGTGTAAACTAGGAAACTAGTTATTTACTCACTCATATCATCTACTCGCAGGAATATCATAACTGAAAGAAATTATATGGAGATCACACGTGCAGAAAATACAAGAATATAGCTTAAAAGGTCCCTCAGCTCTTAATGAACCTAATAAGGAGACGGGATGACTGATAACGTGAGGGGCACTTACAAGAGAAATATAGCATCATAAAAATAAAGTACACAATAGGATACAGTTCCTTACACAAGAGATTATTGCTAAATCATTAAAAAAAAACTTATATAGAACGTGACAACGATTCTTAAAGCAAAATAAACAAAGTCGACTGCGATGAAAATTGAACTTAGAACATACAGAATGCCGCTATGTATTTTGCTCCGCGTGTTAACGATTCTACCAGCTCGCCGTCTTACTTTTAAATTTCACCAATATATTGTTTAATATGTCCGGACTCAGATACAAATCCTGTAGAAAGAGAATAAACCATTCATTGCATGTGAACGACCTCCAGTTTTATGCTACGAATGATAACAGCTAGCAATGCTGCTTTGGAGATTTCACGGATTTACCAGAGATATTAATTTGAGAATAGGATCAGAAAATGCACAAAGGAAACACTGACTAGAGAAAAAATAATTAAGAAGACCAAAGTCATGATGGATAAGAGATAACCGAATAAAGGTAAGAGAATTACAGCAAATAAGAATAAGCGAATAACTCTAAATACGGACTTACATATAATTAGGAGTCAATAACCAAGAGAGAGCAACATAAATGAATGAAGTGATTACGAAGAAATATTATAATAAGGTAGGATAATGCTTAAAGATTAATACTTAAACAGAGATAAATTTAGAATAACGATAATAGACTTCAATACTCTAGATGTACCAATAAGTTATAGATATCATATTTTCAACTGAACATATGAATTAGCAAATTAGTAAACCAAAAGACAAGGAAAATATTGACCACCTCTGGATCACGCAATATATATGGTAAAATATATTTAGCATATATTTACCATGAATACATATGGTAAATATATTTGCCACGAATACATATGGTAAAATATATTTAGCATATATTTACCACGAATACATATGGTAAAAATATTTGCCACGAATACATATAGTAAAAATATTTGCCACGAATACATATGGTAAAATATATTTACCATATATTTACCACGAATACATATGGTAAAATATATTTACTATATACTTACCACAAATACAAAGGTATTATGTAACCAAATATCTATCATGAGAAAGCCAACAAAACAATTCAAAAATATCTAGTAAGATTTTATAGACAACTAATACAAATTGCTCCAAAACGCCAGCATAACAAAAAAAAAATGTCTTTTCTGTTTTGAAAGGAACCAACAAATTGAAAATATTTTTCTTCAAAACTGTTTGAAATGACTGGCAAATTTGAGGATACGAAAAAAACAGCTAGAAAAATTATGAATTATGCAGAAAAATACTATGGTGAGGATATGGCTGTAGAATTTCATGCTAAAATGATACAAAGAAAAGCCCCTATTGCGACAATACCTGAAAAAAATATAAACAAGTACCAATTAGAGAAGGAAGAATCGCATCGCAGACTGAGAACCGCTGAGTGTAAAGGTGTAACTGAAGGATCCTTGGTTATGGCACAAGATCAAAGCCTTCCCACGAGTAACCGCGGAAGACATGTAATCAAGCGGAAGACATTTATTAACTACAGAATATATGGTGCTTTCATACACTGGAAGTTGCTCCAGTGTTATGAAATCCCAAAAGAAGAGAGACAGCATAAACACACACCAGAAAAAGGTCTAGAATGACAAAGCAACCATATTCCGGGATATGTCAGTCAGGGAGAACAAGGTTAATCGACCGGATGTTGTTGTCATTGACAACAGGAAAGAGAAAAGCAGCATCTATTTTTGAAGTATCTATCACAACTGACGATAAACTATCTCTGAAAGGTATGAAGAAACTACCCGAATATAATAATATAGAATTAGAGATAACCAGGTTGTGGAGAATGAAAATAGAAATAATCCCTATAATATTTGGTGCCTTAGAAATAAAAAAAACAAAAACAGACGAATGCGTAACCAGATTCTCGAATCTTATATATGTGCATA
>NC_068993.1:16159923-16162432 GCF_001194135.2 Octopus bimaculoides
TAGAAAACATAGTTGAAATGTCAATTGATAGTGTAGATTCGTGAAATACAAACCGAATAATATATATGTGTGTACGTATGAATATGTCTGTGTATGTATGTATGTATGTATGTATGTATGTACGTATAAGTACGTATGTATGCATATATGTACCAATATGTATCAATATAGATGTACATAAGAATTGATATAAATATACATTATTCGCTTGTTTTCTCATATACGTTATGCGTATGTTTGTGGGTGCGTGTGTGTGTGTGTGTTCGTGTTTATGTATGTTTGTGTACATACGCATATCTATATATCTATTAATCCGTCTTTCTATCTATTTATCTGCTTATCTATTTCTCTCTCTTTCTCTCTCTCTTTCTTTCTTTCCTTCTCGCTGTCTCTCTCTCTCTTTCTTTCTCTCTTTATATATATATATATATATATATATATATACATACGTATATACATATAAATATGTGTGCATATATACACACACACATACATGTGCGTGTGTGTATCTTTGCTTTAATATTAGCGCTAAACGTAAAGAAACTGTCCGTCGTAGCACAGGCGGAATCAGCCGCTCTCCTTGAACAGACATTCTGGCCGTTTGGTGTTCGACAGACGATGAAAAACCAAGACTTGTAGAATGAAACGCTATGCCTAACTTGCAAACAGGTTGGGATAAGTGACAGGAAGAGCATCTGGCAGTAAAATCCTGTTCCTAATATAATATCCGTCCAAACCCGTACCAGCTAAGAAAACGGATAATCAAATAAAGGACTGAATGCATAAAAAATTCAAAAACAGAAATAAACTAATAATATATGTATTTAAACGTTCGCTTACCATAGTGTGGCAGGTTGTTCAATATCCCGGGATGAAGCAGAGGCGTGGAGAGGAGGTTCTTAAATGAGAATAGCTAGAGATAGAAGTATCGTCCTTCCTGGCCATTTTGGCGCAGTTTCTACCGTAGAAGTTGAAGATTCGGTTGCAGTTGAAGATTGCTCTATCCGCTTTGTAATAAAAGGCATCCATACTTGACTTCTTTTATTACATTTCTGCACCTTCGAAATATCGATTAGGTGCGTCATTAGTGTGATTCAGACCCAGCTTCATAGCAGATATGTACTGATGGTAATCCACTGACAATTTAGAGATTTTATTATAAAAAGAGAACAAGAGAACAACTGTCTAAGACACTCAGTAGAATCTTCACTGCGTCTTCTTTGTGAAGCTGTACCGTTTCTTCGGTGGTTCGTTCATTCCTATATTCCGCCAAATCATTTCCACCTCCAGAGCCATTGTCCACCCAGACTGACATTTTCTTACTCTGCAGACTCTTCCTCTATTCCTCAAAACCTTCAAAATTTCTTAGGAGCACAGCTTTCAGTCACATGACCTGCAACTAGCTCGTAGATAACACTCCGAAACAGCCTTCCAACCTTATACAATCATTAGCACTGCAACAGAAATATTAAATTGATTTTAACAAATATCCTTTACTGTCACATCTATGAAAAAAAAAATCTTGAAACATTTTCTAAAGGGAGTCGTCATTTAAAGCTTTTAAAAATTAGAAATGAATTCCTAGTTCATAACCTGAAGGAGAGAAATTTTGTTGGGAAGCAGAAAGGGAGCAGTTACAACCCTAAACTATTCTGACAGTTTGGCCCTTGAAATAAGAAAAGGTGGCCGAGGTATTATCCATAGCTATGAGAGCTATGAGATGAGGTACTCATGCAGGGTAGTGAAATACCCTAAGCAAATACTCGGTGAAAAAATCCTTACTCCTTACGACCACCGAAAACTCCAAAACGGTTCTTATTAATGTTTTGAATGGTAAACGAGGCGAGGTTTTATCTTACAATCCAGAAGCATTCGAACGAGGAAGTAAAGTTAGCAGTTATTTCATTGGTTTGTAGCATTGCACTAAAATTTCCTTTGTGACATGTTCTACGAAGCGTCTCTTTTTCCAAGAAAAGGTCCGTTTTCTCACATATGAGCATCTGCTGTGTAACGAAGCCACCCCAGACAGTAAGGTTCCCCTGTCCTTCATGCTATGTCAAATCCTTAGTTCTTGAAATCACCACCCCTTCCTATTTGGAGTTTGTCGCAAAAACCAGAATGAATTGATTTACACTTCCATCGAAGAGAGAATGCTTTCAATAAATCTGGAATCTATTTCGAATTTTATTTGTGTGTATTTGTATGTGTGTATATGTGTGTGCGTAGGTTTATATGTGTGTTTGTGTATATGTTCGTGGATTTATGTGCATGTTTGTGTGTGTATACATATTAATGAACGCACATTAATATCTATCTATCTACCTATCTATTTGTGTGTATGTGATACACGCAAATAGATAGATAGATAGATAGATAGATAGATAGATAGATACAGAGATAAATATATATGTGTATATACGTGTGTAAATATATATATATATATATATATGTGTGTGTGTGTGTGTGTGTGTGTGTGTATATATATATATGTGTGTGTGTGTGTGTGTGT
>NC_068993.1:16162653-16164824 GCF_001194135.2 Octopus bimaculoides
CTCCTTGACTCTCTTCTTGCTAACACGTGACCAACGGCCATCAATCTTTCTTTCTTCCACTTCCTTCCTAAACACAACACGTGCTTTTGCCTGTCTCTTTTCATAGCTAGTTTTTCCAGCGTTCACCACTTCACCTCGTCTTGGCTTAACAGCCCTCACCGTTTGTTTTTACTGTTTTGTTCTCACTGTCCTGTTTTTGTTACCACTTTACCCCTCCGCAAAAAATCCCAAATTTTATTTAATTTTGCTTCGCGGGAAGGACTGTTTTAACAAAGTCGCGATTTGTCCCTACCTTCGAAATGCGGAGTAGATAAATCAGGGGACAACTGATGAAGGCAATGTTTTTTATTTGTTTCTTTCGTTATTCGAATAAAAGTTCGTTTTCTGTTTTTTTTTTATGTTCTCGTTTCTCATTCTGTCCACGTTTTTTTGATGTCCTCTACCCATATATGTACGTATATATACATATATATGTAAGTATGTACATAAATGTATATATGCAAATACTTATATATTACTTTTATTATATTATGTATATATATATATATTATGTATGTACGTGCGTGCATGTAAGTATATGTGTGAAGGCGCGTACCGGATTGGTCAAGGTCGCGGGTTCGATTCCTGCATCTAGTGGCAGGCTGTGTTCTTTAGGAAATCATTTCATTTTGCTCCAGCTCTCTCAGCAGAAAATATATACCAGCCCACCGCTTGTGCAGCTCTCGCACTCTCTCCCTCTCTCTTTCTCTCTCTCTCTTTCTCTCACTCTCTCTATCTTTCTCTCTCTGTCTCGTTCACCCATTTAGCTGATATATCCTTGATGTTCCACTGGTCTAATGGTGGCGAAACCGTGAGAATGTCCACGTCCACACGCCATCACATGGGCACCTAAGACAATGATATTCTGACATAAAACTTGCAATCAAACTAGTATCAGTTATCTTGGAATGCTTGTTGTTGGAACCTACAACGGCGACAAAGACAGTGGCCAAAGCGTTGTACAATCTTCTTTTGATAAAATCTAATGACGTACAGATGTCTAACTATTATATCATTTCTTGATCCGTCTTGCATTATATAAAGTTCTATAGCGATGGATGCACGATGTGAGAAGCTCTGAAACGAAGTGCCTTGAGGTATTTTTTGCAGATAAAAGTTATATTTAGCTGTAGTAGTGTTGTTGTTTGCTCGCCTTGTCTACCCACTCATTTCTCACCACTTCTATTGTGTAATTTACACCTAATTTTTCTTTGAGGTGTCTCTCTTCACAACATTTGTCCATTTGCAGTGATCTGTTGCCAAGGACCTCCAGTTATAATTATATTGCCACCCACCATACTACCTATGTAGACATGCTAGAAGAAGCAGGAATGGTTTTTCAGGAAGCCTTGTAGCAGTAGCTAGTTCTTTGCGCACAAGTTGTCTTTGGATATTCCGCTACAATCCATTCTCCTGACATGGCCAAATCATCTCAAGCGTTCGCCAGTAACTGGTACTCCGTCGGTTACGACGATAAGTGTTCTAGTTGATCCGATCAACGGAAGAGTCTGCTCGTAAAATTAACGTGCAAATGGCTGAGAACCCCTAGACACGCGTACCCTTAACGTAGTACATTAAGGTACTCTTAATGTAAATCAAGTAGAGCGCCTTTAAGGCACCCTTAACGTAAACGATGTAGGTTCAGAGCGACAGATAATGCGACAAGACTAGACCTTTGAAACACATGTACTGCTCAATATATCAACTGAGTGGTATCGAACTGACGATCTTCCGATGGTGAGTCGAATAACCTAACCACTAAACCACGACCCTTCACTGGCGCCTGACACTAAGGATTGCTCTACAGATCTAATGAACCCCCTGAGCAGTGATGCCTACGCTATCTATAGCCCTCGTAGCGATTCTACCATATACCTGTCACCGAGCACACCTCTACTTAACAAGGAACAGTAGAACGTTCCCGAAGTAAATGTCTTTATTTAAACTTAGAAACGAATTTTCAGACATCATTTTTCGTAATTTTTTTTTTTTTTTAACCTTTAAACATAAATATGCTAAAGTGAGTCAATTGTTTTCGTTTCATTCCTAGATTTGAATTTAATAACTTAGTTACCTTTCGCATAAACATATGCAGTTTATAAATTTATATATATATATATATATATATATAT
>NC_068993.1:16167742-16171641 GCF_001194135.2 Octopus bimaculoides
TTCAGGTCACACACTCATTGTGATTCTGTGACTGCAATCGCTCCTGGTCCAGTGTATTTTATTTTCTTCGCATTTAGCGTAGGGCTTGGAATTTTTCAGGATAGACGTAATGTTAAGGTCTTCAGCCCAATTGTATATGTGTCACATTTCTAGGATTCTGTATCACCTGTGAGACTTTTGAATCATCAGCATAACTTGTAAGGGTAGCTATCTGTATGGCTGAGGGCATATCTGAGAGGCCCACCATTAACAATGGTGGCCTCAAAACAGTACTCAGTGGGACACTACTAATTATTTATCTTTCCCTGTCCTAATTATTTATCTTTCTCTGTCCGTTATTACTACCTGACTTCTATCTTTCAGAAAATCATGTAGCCACTCACCTGGGTTTCTGACTAAATCGAAATCTCCAGTTTGTAACATATCATTCCATGACTGATTTCATCGACTGGCTTTGCAAAGTCGGAAAATACTACATCTAAATTTGAGTGGTTGAGCAACTGTCTCAAGGCCCAGTTGTAACGTTTACGAGTTGTGTCAGACAACTTTTTCTTAGCCGAAAACAGGGGTGGATGACAGTCACCAGATCCTTTCTGAAAGAAACGTGGCGGTTAGTCTCCTGAAGTTTCGCTATGTGAGGTTTGAGTGATAGGCTAATAGGTTTTGGCATGTTCTGATACCTCCTTTATGGCTAGGGCATATTATTCCTGCCTTCATCTTGCCTAAAAGGATGTTTACGTCAGTGCGTTTGTGTGTGTGTGTGTGTGTGTGTGTGTGTGTGTGTGTGTGTGTGTGTGTGTGTGTGAGAGAGAGAGAGAGAGAGAATGTGTGTGTTTGTGTGTGTATGTATGCATGTGTAGTGGAGGCGCAATGGCCTAGTGGTTAGAGCAGCGGACTCGCGGTCATAGGATCGCGGTTTCGATTCCCAGACCGGGCGTTGTGAGTGTTTATTGAGCGAAAAACATCGAAACCTTCACGATGCTCCGGCAGGGGATGGTAGCGAACCCTGTTGTAGTCTTTCGCCCCAACTTTCTCTCATTCTTACCTCCTGTTTCTGTTGTGCCTGTAATTCAAAGGGTCAACCTTGTCACATTGCGTCACGCTGAATATCCCCGAGAACTATCTTAAGGGTACACGTGTCTGTGGAGTGCTCAGCCACTTGCACGTTAATTTCACGAGCAGGCTGTTCCGTTGATTGGATCAACTGGAACCCTCGACGTCGTAAGCGACGGAGTGCGAACAACAACAACAACAACGTATGTATGTGTGTGCGTGTTTCTTGAGCATCAGTGGGATGTTGTCAATAAGAATGTGTGTATTAAGATAAACATCTTTTGTTTTCTTTCTATTCATGTTTTTAGTTAAATAAATTAAGTTAGTTATCTTTATACCACATAAAATCCATTATAATAATGTATTTGTATTATAATTTATATTCCGTAAAATGTTATCGCTTTGTAGCACCGGATTACTTCTTGCCTCCCACTTATATTTATTTATGTATTTTCTTGTAGTTATTATTTATTCTATTGATTATTTCAAGTAATTCTCATTGAATTTAAATAACATATACGTTTTTTTCCCCTTTACTCTTCTATGGATATAATAGCAAAATGAATTTTAACTATACACTGAAGATTTGATCAATTAAATAATAAAAAAATACGTTTAAATCCATTAGTTTGTTTTCATATTAGTTATGTTTATTATCTCACTTCTGATACTCACAGACCATTTATCAAAAAATATAAATATGATTACTTAAAAACTTGTCTATATTTGTACCATTTAAAGTGTTAACTCCATTGCGTGAGTATAAATAGATTACTTGTTTTTTACTAAAATATTTTAAATGTTAGTTACATTAGACATTTTTGTTTGACATATATTGATTTAATTACAATATATCACTTCTTGGAAATATTAACAAATAATGTTACTACGATACAATTTTGAATTTAATCAAATATGATACATGAGAATTTTTTTTTTTATTTGACTTACCAGATTTATCATGATTTCAGGTACATATAACATTACAACGTAGTTTGTTAACATTTTAAAAAATATTCGCTGATAGTACTACATCCTCCTTTTTCTTTCTTCATATGTTTGATTTTTAATTTTGTAATACTGCTACTTCCGAAAAGCCTACATTTGGCGAAACACTGAAGTAGCTCCCTTCTTTATTATTTAATCAATTAATAATGACGAAACCGTAAGCACTAAGAGCAAAATGCTTACCAGTATTTCGACTGCCTTTACATTGAGAGTTCAAATTCCGCAGAGATCGATTTTGCCTTTCATCATTTCGGAAAGGGACGTATTGACCACCGGGGACGATGTAATCGGTTAACCCCATCCCCGAAATCACTGGCCTTGGGCCAAGGTTTGAAATCAATACAGAACAAGGCTCTACTTTCAGTATCGACGCATCTCTGTTTCCTGCAAGAAATGGTTTGTAAAGGCTGACTGTATAAATTTCATATTCTACACTCTGGCGGGCAAACGGCCCGTGGTTTTCCCTATATCAGATTTTTGCTACCATTTTTAACTTATGCCAAAGCCAAACACCTTCGGATATTTACACAAGCGTGCATGCATGACTGAAACAAGTGAAAGATAAAAGATATACCTCAGAAACTTTTGCTTAATGAGTCACCCTTCAAGTCCTATACAGTATCAAGCTGAAGCTAAGCCGTAGGGTACTTTAAGGGTAGAAATTTCATTGCAGAATACAGAACCACTTTGCAGAATACGGAACCATAAGGCGGCGAGCTGGCAGAAACGTTAGCACGCCTGGCGAAATGCTTAGCGGTATTTCATCTGTCGTTACGTTCTGAGTTCAAATTCCACCGAGGTCGATTTTGCCTTTCATCATTTCGGGGTCGATAAATTAAGTACCAGTAACGCACTGGGGTCGATGTAATAGACTTAATCCCCTTGTTTGTCTCCTCTATGTTTAGCCCCTTGTGGGCAATAAAGAAATAAGAATACAGAACCATTATTAGTCCTTTTTTTTTTTTTTTTAATTCGTAGAATCAGTGATCGAACTTATCGAATATGCATCGTCGAAACCGACGGAGGCTACATTTGCTAAGAATCTGTGTAATAGCGTAAACTAGGGATAATATATCTGTTTCAATAATTGTGACTCTAATGCGTAGTTGGATGCGTAATCAAGAATGCGCAGCAATATAAACGCTATAATTGGCAGAGATATGTGAACGAATGTCTATAGGGGGTTTTGCGATTCTCCTGCAGAGAGAAAACTTACTTTAAATGAATCAACGATGTAAGCGGCAGCATATATCGAAGAAATGGTCGATGTTTATGTATGAAGGATATAAGCGGCAACCTGTACAAATGAAGAAACGGTCGATACGTACGTATCAATGTACCACTGGTCCGTAATTGAATGGTGTATGCATGTATGGGTATGCGCATGCACATACACATACAGATAAACACATACACCCACACAATATACGCACGTGTGTAGGTATATATACTACATGTGTATATACAAATATATACAAATATATATATATGTATATATATATGTACATGTATATATATATATGTGTGTATGTGTATGTATATATGCATATATATATATATATATATATATATATATATATATATATATATATATATATATATATATATATATATATATATATGTATATATATACGAACATACATAGCCATACTCCTCCACCTGCCCCTATACACGCCGATTTGATTGTCCATTTGAAATTACACCGGTGGTGTACGCATGTACAAGTATATATTTTACATGCCTGCAGTGTATGCGCGGTGTGTGTGGGGAGGTTGTATGTGAGTGTGTGTGTGTGTGTGTGTGTGTGTGTGTGTGTGTGTGTGTGTGTGTGTGTGTG
>NC_068993.1:16178627-16179165 GCF_001194135.2 Octopus bimaculoides
TGTGTGTGTATATATGTATGTATGTATGTATGTATCTATGTATCTATGTATGCATGTATGCATGCATCTGCGTAACTATATACGAATGTATGTATGTATGTACGTATGAATCTATGCATATATGGATGTTTCTATATGTGCAGATATTGCGATGTATGTGTGTGTAGGTGAGAGGGATAGAGGAAAATACACACTAAGAGAGTGTATTTTTGTGTATATATACGTGCCTTTGAGTGTAAATGTATATATGCATGTATGTATGTATGTATGCAAGTATCTGCCAATGTAATTAACAAGACAGTGTAATGTATAATCCTGCCATAAAGACAGCATCAATACCGCATCACCCCAGGTACAATCCGTGACTGTCTTCCGTTCATATGAGCATTCAACCATGTAAACCAGCAGTGGAACCAGAACTTCACTATATAAATAAATGTATGTGCATGTGCGTTTACATATATATATATATATATATATATGTATGTGTGTGTGTGTGTGTGTATGTGTGTGTGTGTGTGTGTGTGTGTGTGTGTGT
>NC_068993.1:16179894-16187331 GCF_001194135.2 Octopus bimaculoides
ATATATATATTCTCAATTGTTTCAGAACGGATATAGGAACATAGGAGGTTCAGTTTAGCGTTTGATAATTTAAGTGTTGTTAAAACAATTCCAAGCCCTGTATGTGGCTGAGTTCATTCCACTTGATTATCTGATGAATATTAGTTCGGGTTAATTGATCCAAACTATAAATGCTTTGGTTCATAGGCAACCACTGTAAGGCAAGGCAATCTCTCTCCTCACACTAACACTCACGATCTTGGTGTTTTATATATGTGTGTTTACAGGTATACGTGTTTTGCATATGTATGTATAAAATATGTAATATAGTATAATATAATATAATATATAAATCGATAACGTGTTGTGTCATATCGGTGTTAGACGCAATTAAGCGGAGAAAAATGCACAATACTGATATTACGAATGGAATGGTAATTATTATATTTCATCAAAGTTGAACCAGTGTGAGTCGCTCCTTGGAATTCCTTAAATGACTGTAAAGCTAAGAGCTGCATCTCGAGCGCGCACCCTATACATACATCCATACACACACATACATACACACACACAAGCACACATATACAAAAAACTTACATGTACATATTTATGAATATATATGTGTAATTTTGTCAGATCGAACAGACCTATGATAAAATGCGTTCCAGTTGTGTCCATCAAGTCTGTTCGTCTATCCAAGGTTAGGTAGTCCAGTATAATACCGTTCTATATTTAAGAGATGAGGAATTATGTTCATTATTTACATTATTTACATTCGATGAATATTTGTCCTCATCTTGTTTGTTGTTAACACAACGTTTTGGCTGATATACCTTGCAGCCTTCTTCAGGAATCTTGTAGAAATTTCGAACCTGGGTTCTCATTCGTAAGGCATTTTTCGATGTTGTTGTTGTTATTATTATTATCATTATTATTGTTCAGGTCACGGCTTGGAATCGAACTCAGAATCTTGGGGTTAGTAGCCCGCGCTCTTAACCACTACGCCATATGCATAACATCGAAAAATACCTTATAAATAAGAACTTAGCTTCGAAATTTCCCCCAAGACACCTGAAGAAGGCTGGAGGGTATATCAGCCGAAACGTTTTGTTAACAACAAACAAGATGAGGACAAATATCGAATGTAAATAATGTAAATAATGTAGATAGCGTATAGTCCAGTATGTTTTGTTTCTTTTTAAGATGATTGAATGTGATTTGAGAGATATTTGCCTGTTATTTTTAGAAGGTTGATCTATATAAAGGAAGCCATCGTCGACTCACCAGTAATGCGTGTTGTCTCCGTTGGTCCGTTTGCATTTGATTGAAATAGACCTTGAACTTAGAACGTTGTTTGAGCCCAATCTCAGTATATCTAGGCTACCATTTAAGCCTTGTTCAAAATTGCATTTATTCATTTCAACATTCTAGTACTGCGATTATCATTAAAGAAATATATACGAAGTTCAGTTAACTTGACTATAATAGGCGCAGTAAGGTGGAGAGCTGGCAGAATCATTAGAATGCTGGACAAAATGCTTAGCGGCATTTCGTCTGTCTTCACCTTCTGAGTTCAAATTCCGCCGAGGTCGACATTACTCTTCTTCCCTTTGGAGTCGATTAAATAAGCAGCAATTTCACACTGGAGTCAATGTAATAGACTTACCTTCTCGCCAAAACTGTTGGCCTTGTGCCAAAATATGAAACCAGTATAATAGTCACAGTAATGCCAAATGTATATGAAGTTCGACTCTTAGTCACGAGATTCCGGGTTCGTTCCTGTGTCGTGGAATCTTGAGCAAATATTAATTTTCAATAACTTCGAGTAAAACTGGGTAGACAGAAAGTGCTGTATTTACCGGCGTAGACCTCTCACTTTTTTGTTTTAATTTTAAAATGTATCAAAAACATTACCCTGCATCTGATGCGGTTATATTATGGTTAGGAAACCGTATGTTGTAGACTAGGGGACCTGAAGAGGCATAAATCCGAAAGACACAATAATTATTACTCATTATGAAATAATGAAAGCAAACCAAAATATCAGTTTGTTGGTAGTTATGTGGAACTAACTTGTTAAAGAACTATATGTTTCTTTTCCTTTTGCTGAAAGGATTTAATTTCTGATGTTTTTATTAGCTACATTAGCAATTAGATTTGACACTTTTTATTTCATTAAAGCGCTTGGTAATATTTTGATGCAAGACTTTTGTCACTGCTGCGTACAGAAGTCCTGGATTTTGTCTTCTTACTCTGAGAAACACGAAATTTATGGCTACCAATATATCTTATACTTCTATCCTCAGCATATATAACTAAACACATGTTATGTACTTTATGTTATTTAATGACTGCGTTACCTTTAAGGAATTTTTTTTTCATCCAAACGAAAATCCTCTAAGAAAGGTGAAAGGAATTTTAAACTTTCATCAAGCTATTTGCAATAAGTAGATGCTAACAATATCATAGCCGAGGTGTGCAACGGTAATATGCAACATCATAAACAAAAATACGATTTTTGCATCCTGTATAGCAATTCTCGCGATCAAATTATTAATGCTATACACATGATCGGCGAGGAGATAAAATTGAAATACATCACTCGTCAAACGTCGTTTATATATTACAAATTTATGATTTCACTTTATGCCAGTATAACGTCACAATATTGTTTTCACGTGCACAGAATCACGCATTTTCCCCAGCAAAACCACTTTAAAATATTCTTCCATGAGTGTATGATGTAACATACTGGATTTGTTTCTTTCCACAAAACATTGTCGTAAACTAGAGGTGCGTCTTATGCAACAGTGAATCTTACGCGAGAGTGCCTCTTACACGCCGGCAAATAACGGTATATGAGACCCCGTCGGGTGGATTGTACTTGTAATTCAAATTTACAGCCTTGTCACACACACACACACACACACACACACACACACAGTGTCACGCTGACTCTGTCTGAGAATTGCGTTAAATATATAAACGTCTCGGATGTTCAGCCACTTATACGTTAATTCGGAAACAGGTAATTCAGTTGATCAAATAGCTGAATTCTCATCGTCGAACGGCGAAGTTCCACCACCACCGTAACCACCACCAACACCACTGCTACCACCACGACCACCACGGCAACCACCACTGCAACTACCACTATCGCCGCCACTATAATATAAAGGTGAAGCAGTTGATTCGATTACATACAGAACTGCAGGCAATTTTCATAGAAACTTCGAATTTGCCGAAAAGACTTCTTTCATTCTACATCACCTCACTTGATTTGCTGGGTACAAGACAGTAAATCTCTTCTATCTCATTTTTGCTGTCTTATACCCTAGTAAATGAAGTGAGGTAATGTATAAATGAAAGACAGTCTACGGGGATATTTTTCCTCTTATTCGTTTAATACAGTGGAAACTGGTGTTTGACTCCGGATATAGTTTCGTGATGTTTTACAATTTAGTGGGAAATGGTGTTTATAACTGAAAGCGAAATGTCATTATTTAGAAAACAATTTCTTACACCTGCACACGGTCACACATTTGGAAGAAAGGTTATCGTCCATTTAATCGACTCTAAACATGTCGAAGGCGGCGAAATGGCAGAGACGTTAAAGTATTGCGATAATCGAAGTTCAAATCACGCCGCTTATATCAAGTTCTTCTTTCACCCTTCCAGGGTCTAATAAAGTATCGGTGAAGTTCTGGGATCGATTCCACCCCCACCTCTCTCTCTCTCTCTCTCTCTCTCTCTCTCTCTCTCTCTCTCTCTCTCTCTCTCTCTCTCTCTCTCTCTCTCTCTCTCTCTCTTTCAATCTTTCAATCTCCGAATCGGTTATTCTGCGCTATGAGAGTTGATCGTGGAGACCACGCACAGAGCACCTCTCTACAATTAAAACTGATATGCTATTTCTGAAACTGTCGAAAGATGCCGATCTGTGGTATGCAGTACGAAATAGAAACAAAGAAGATTACATGACCGCTGAGTATTTCACTACCTCGTCAGTTTTGGGTTTTTCGCCCTCGTTTAAATATGATAATGGAGACGAAAAGAGAAATACCTGGCAAAAACAACAACTTCGTGCACAATCTGTAGGATGATAGGACTGGCTTTTATCCTTTACTTGTTTCAGTCTTTGATTGCGGCCATGCTGGGACACCACCTTCAAAGGTTTTAATCGAACTAATCGACCCCAGAATTGATATTTTAAGCCAGGTTCTTATTCTGTCAATCTGTTTTGGATGACTAAATTTCAGGGACGTAAACAAACCAATACAGGTTGTCAAGCGGTGGTGGGTGCAAACACAAACACAAAGGCACACACTCAAAAATATATAAACATGTGTGTGTGTGTATGTATGTATGTATGTATGTATGTATGTGTGGATGGATGGATGGAGACGACGGGCTTCTTTCAGTTTCCATCTACCAGAACCGCACACAAAGCTTTAATGGGCCTGGGTGGTGAGCTGGCAGAAACATTAGCACGCCAGGCGAAATTCTTAGCGGTATTTCGCCTGCCGTTACGTTCTGAGTTCAAATTCCGCCGAGGTCGACTTTGCCTTTCATTCTTTCAGGGTCGATAAATTAAATACAAGTTGCGTAGTGGGGTCGATCTCATCGACTGGCACCCTCCCCAAAAATTTCGAGCTTTGTGCCTAGATTAGAAACGAATATAGTATAAGACACTCACCCAAGGTGTCACGCAGAGAGACTAAACCCAGAATCATGCAGTTGGGAAGCTATCTTTTTACCACACAGTCCCGCCCGCGCTTTCAATTAACATCACTGTAAAATAATGATATTAAAAAAATATTGATGAATACCAGAGCAAGAATTACTTTGACTTAGTCAAATTTCATGTTTTGTTGCTTTTGTCTCATATGAATAACTTATGGCAACTGTTTATACTATTGGTCCAGTAACCATTTCATGTATACTCACAAACGAAGCATAAGTCAAATTGCCATCAGACAGATTCAGACAGATATGCGCGGTACACGCACGCACACATATGACATGTCATACAAATGAAAAAGCTGTTATTCGGTTCATGACCAAAAAGAGAATACGTAGTTTCAATTTGGTGCATAAAAATTACGTAAAATGGAGCCAGCGATTCTCTGTTTCATATGAAACAAATTAAAAAATCAACTTCTATTCATTGGCAATGATAATAAGCTAAATAAAGGGTGGGAATCAATTCTTCAGTTATCATGAACAAAGCAGGGAAGACATAAAGTGACATGAATGGAATACATTTCTATACGACGTATATATATTATACAGCGATGTCCCTGCCTAATAATTGAAACACCCACAACATTCATATGTATTGAAAAATACATAATCAAAATTTTAGAACTCATACATACAACATATAACATACAAAAAATAACATTTATATTCTGCAAGCCTTTTACATACAATTTCAAAATGTCACTGAACATTCCCAAGGGACAGAGACACGGTTTTTTTGTGTGCCGTAAATCGCACACTGAAAGACTACACTCAATAAGATTATTGAATAATAAAATTTATATAGATATCGGTTTGTTACGTTGTTAGTATAGGTAAGGTATATTTGACGAAAGCTGCCTAGCAGCTTCTGATATCTGCTTAAAAGTACAGAGTGTGACTGGAGTTAAAGCAACGCAGCTTCGTAGACATTTGTGATTCGAAGACCGGTAGGATTTAGGTTTACCTATCCATATCTTCCTCCGGAATAGACTTTATTACAGTTGTGTATTCTCTCTCTCTCTCTCTCTCTCTCTCTCTTCAGTCATTTCAATAAGGGAGATACTCCACAGCATAACAATGCATTCAACACTGACCAATGGATTTTACCATCAGTCTATATCCGTGGCAAGACCAACGGCTTCATTAAATCTATGTATAGCATCTGGCCCAGATTATCAATAACTTGCGAAATATATGTCTTGCGCAAAGCTGCTCGAAAAGAATAAAGCTGCGTAGCCTTTATAGTTGTGCTTTTTAAAAGCGATTAGTTCCATATTTGATCTTCTCGAAGAATATTCATTCAAAATCAAGTCTGCTATGGAATTGTTCCCTCATTAGACTTGAATTTCTAGTATAAGCCAGATTTCACGCGTGTGTGTGTATGTTCGAAAGCAGTAAACGAATTACGTATGGATGGCCTTCTCGTGCTGTTTCTAAATCACTATACGTTTATAGTGAAGGCACGTGGCTTAGTAGTTCAGGTATTCGGTGCACGATCGGATGGTCGTGAGTTCAATTCCCAGCGATGCGTTGTGTCCTTAAGCAAAACACTTCATTTCATCTTGTTCCAGTTTACTCAGATGGTAAAAATGAGTTGAACAGAAATTCAAAATGGGCCAACCTTGTCACACTCTGGGTCACGCTGAATCTCCCTGAGAACTGTGTTAAGGGCACACATGTTTGTGGAATGCTAAGCCACGTGCACGTTAATTTCACGAACAGGTTCTTCCGTTGATCGGATCAGTTGGAACACTCGTCGTCGTAACCGACGGAGTACCAGTTAATACGTTTATTAATATATTACGTCACGGCCAACATTGTGTGAGGGAAGAAAGCCTTTCAATACACAGGCAGATGAGGACGGTTGGCAGATTCGCAAGAGCGTCGAACAAAATACATTAAGATACTTAGTTACAAATCTTTACGTTCTGGGTTCACATCTCACCGAGGTCAACATCACATTTCATCCTTCGAAGGTCGATAAAATAAAGTACTACTGAAGAAGTGGGTTCGATTTAATCGACTCTATGCTCCTCCCTCAAAATTTTTGTCCTGTACGTTTGTAAGATAATAAATACATAAACAATATAATGCAGGTTGCTGAGAAATCCAATGGTTTTGTAATTAGCAGTTAATTATATATATTCTTTGATGATCTTACTTAAAAACTCAATTCAATGGCCACAATCTGCTACAGTCTCTTAACAAGCCAACAACTGAATCTCATTGTGGTCGTTCAACTTGACAGAAATAAATACCAGATTTACTTTCATAGTATGTTGTCCGTGGGTGAATGTTAGTCAAGCAGTAGAGAGAGAGAGAGAGAGTGAGAGAGAGAGAGAGTGAGAGAGAGAGAGAGTGAGAAAGAGAGAGAGACTTTCTCTTATCACTCATTTTCAAATTATCTTCAGCCTAATACTTTCTTTTATTTATTTGTTTATTACATTCTTTGCAATACTATATCTTCACAAGTTAAGTTACATCAAAGAACATTCTCTTTTTTTTTTTTAGCGCATGAATCATTACTTATCATTTCGATTTCTATCCCTCCTCCTCTATCTCCCTTTCTCTCACTCTCTCCGTTTCTCTCTCATACATACATACATACATACATACATACATACATGCATATATATATATATGTATATATATATACATACATACATACATACATACATATATATATACATACGTATATATATATATATACACATATAT
>NC_068993.1:16188319-16195035 GCF_001194135.2 Octopus bimaculoides
AAAAAAAATCTATGTTAACTATTGAACGTCTTATAAAACGTGTTTTTTTTTTTTTTGTTATAAATTATTTTTTTTTTATATACAAGTAAGCAACAGTTTTTTTTCCTCATAAATTTTCTACATCTTTAACTTTAAAACAAAGTTGTTTTTTTAATGTTAAATGTAATGTAAATTTACAGGTTGTAACGCCAATGCAATGGAAAGTACATAAATTTAAATACATCTTGCTATTCTCTTTGCACACAAACGTGTAAAGGGAGTTGCTCCGATGTGCTTCATGACTAGTTGGCTGCTCTTCAGCTTTTTTCCTTAACTTTCCTTGAGAAATCTATCAGTAAATGTTTTTATTCCTTTTTTTTATTCTCTCATTTCAGTTATATGACCAAATCAAAAAGTCTGAGAACGATCGCAGTTGTGTGTTAGCAGTAAGGAGTAACGAATCAAGGTTAAAGCTCCACTGTATTTCAATTTTCGGAATTACTCTTCTACTTTTGTCAAGGGATGGGTCAGTACTCATGATCTTTGGCAAGACTTCCAAGACTAGTATGAGTAAGGATGTTGTTGTTGGCACTCCGTCGCTTACGACGACGAGGGTTCCAGTTGATCCAATCAACGGAACAGCCTGCTCGTGAAATTAACGTGCAAGTGGTTGAGCACTCCACAGACACGTGCACCCTTAATGTAGTTCTCGGGGAGATTCAGCGTGACACAGAGTGTGACAAGGCTGGCCCTTTGAAATACAGGCACAACAGAAACAGGAAGTAAGAGTGAGAGAATGTTGTGGTGAAAGAGTACAGCAGGGTTCGCCACCATCCCCTGCCGGAGCCTCGTGGTGCTTTAGGTGTTTTCGCTCAATAAACACTCACAACGCCCGGTCTGGTAATCGAAACTGCGATCCTATAACCGCGAGTCCGCTGCCCTAACCACTAGGCCATTGCGCCTCCACTTAAGTAAGGATGAAGTTATCTGAAAACTGCAAACTTGACGGGAATGCATTCATTAGTGGACATTGCTAAAAGCACCTAGGAGTCAGTCGGTGGTATTTTGTGGAGTAATCGATAAATCCTAAGATCGATCGATCCGATAGGTTTTTAAACAGTCTCCGTCTAACAACTTTCACTCAGAGGTTACGAAAAAATGCACCCGCCTATGATATGACGCAATAGCAACGAACCCAAATCTACATATTTTAAAAAGAAATTTCATATCCACACAACAAAATAATCCTTTCAACTATAAGAACAAGGCCTGAAATTTTGGGGGAAGGGGCTAGTCGGTTACATCGACCCCAGTGTTTCACTGGTACTTGATTTATCTACCTCGAAAGGATAAAAGGCAAAGTCGACCTCCGCAGACTTTGAACTCAGAACGTAGCGACGTGTGACATGCTGCGAGGCATTTCGTTCAGCGTGCTAACGATTCTACCAGCTCGCTACCTTCACACAGCAAAATAATAGAGACATGACAATTTTGCGTCCAGGTTTCCATAACTAGTAAGTGTGGTTAGTTTATGGAAGACAAGTCGCCAATACATGCAAGCATCTCACACTGTATTCCTTTGATAGTGTCCAAGCGAAATGGAAGGTTTAACACGGCTTGTCACCGATGAGATCGCAAGCGCTGCCGTCAGAACCCAATGGAGGCCAGAACAGGTAAGATAAGGCAATCACGTCCAACTCTTTATAATTCCGTTTATCCACTGCCCCAAACGAATACCTGGGCAGTGATACTTAACCACCTAGGGGATGAAGGGTGAAGTTGGCCTCGGCCTAGGTCTGAACTCAGAACGCAGAAAGCCAACACTATTTTTATAATATCCAATAACTATTTGCAGAAAACTGTAACAGATCAGTACAGGAATCGATTATTAGTATCTAGACTGAGATCACTGGATAGATTCGTAGCAAGGCATCAGTCAACGCTCGGATTCCCAGGCAAGCATGACTGTAATGTAGTAGTAGTAGTAGTAGTAGTAGTAGTAGTAGTAGTAGTAGTAGTAGTAGTAGTGGCGGCGGTGCTGGTGGTGGTAACAAAAACTCGGAAGAGGTGGCGACGGTGGTGGTGGTAGTAGTAGTAGTAGTAGTAGTAGTAGTAGTAGTAGTAGTAGTAGTAGTAGTAGTGGTGGCTGCGGCGGCGGCGGCGGTGCTGGTGGTAACAAAAAATCGGAAGCGGTGGCGATGGTGGCGGTAGTAGTAGTAGTAGTAGTAGTAGTAGTAGTAGTAGTAGTAGTAGCAAAAACAAGTCGGTAGCGGCGGCGGTGGTGGTGGTAGTGACGGTACCCGTGGAGGTAGTGATGGTAAAGTTGGTTGTCCTCGAAGTGGCAGCCACAACAACAATAACAACAACAACAATTACAGCAACTACAACAGCATCAACAGTTGTTGTTCTGGTTGTTATTGTTATTCTTGTTGCTGTTGTTGTGCTTGCACATGTTGTTAATCTTGTATTGTAGCCCCGGGTCACTGCTGATCCAGTAAACCAATGAACAAACTATTCAAGCTGTGATTAGCTTATCATGTCGTCAGACATACGTCATCAAGGACTACAATTTCCTATGTGTACTTTTTCATTTCTGCCGGTCAGGTGTGATCTGTGGTGGAATTTGACTGCTATTTCTAGCAGGTCAAGTGACAACATATAGGTTGCCTCCTTCACTATCTAGAATTTAGTTCCTTTTCTTGTTGTTGATGCCGTTGTTGTTGTTGTTGTTGTTGTTGTTGTTGTTTTAACCGCAGGTCAGTCCAGATTGAGCAGACCATGACCATTCCATGAAATGCACTCAGACCATGACCATCCCATCCGATCTTTTATATTTATTTATTCATTTATTTATTCGTTTATTTATTCATTTATTCGAGCAGTTTTACTGTAGATAACATTAGCTAGTGTGTCGTTTCTCTAATGAAAAACGGTGGAGTGTGAAATGAAGGCAAATTTATTTGACTGCCATTTCTAGCGGGTCGAACGACCATATGAATTCTCCTGCATTGGCTCAACTGTAATCTAATACAATAAGAAGCCAGAATGTACGGCTGTAAACGGCTGAATCTACTGATTAATCGTTGCGTGTTTCGTTGGCTTGCAGAGTTTCTCAATTCAAAATGGCTCCCACGAGAGTCACTTAGAAAAAGAAAGAGCACTTCCGAGTTGATCATAACATAAAAACGAAAACTTTTAACAGTGGCTCTACGACCTAATGGGTTATGGGATTAACAGACTGTGAGAAATATTTCTTTGCTGAGCTGAGATTGTTAAAAACCATAGCGTATCATATATTGGAATAAAAATTTATAAGAACTATTTATTTTTTTAACGTAATTTTAGCTCTGATGTATTCTGCACCACACTGTTGTGTTTAACAATATGCAGCAAGCAGCACATCGTTTTAGTAGCCTGCAATATGAGCTAATGTAGCCTACATTACGAGGTTTCTACGTTGTCGCTGACTCAGCAGGAAATAGAGAAATGGCGGTTAAATTTCCCTCAAACCAGGCGCTACTGTTAAAGAAGGTAGACCATATAAGATAAATGTAATCTAGGATAGTCGAGTTTGGAAAGCCTTTACTCATAAGTCTGCAACATTAAGAGTGAGCTGGGTTTAAGCAATATCTTATATTGGTAGGATCTATTTAAACATTTCGCTCTCTACGGAGCATAGGCCATCGACGACTTACTTCATGGCCACTTCATGGTCTATTGGTGACAGTTGTTCGGTTCATTATCACAAGATCGTGAATTCAATGCCATAATCAAGTCACTTTGCTTCAAGCTGCTCCAATCTACTCAACTGTACCATCCAGTTGCTGGTTCATCCTTTTCTCCCTTCATCTGTTGGGTCTACGTTGTGGAGCCAAGGGGATGTTTCATATGCAACTCTTTATGTACAGAGAAAGATATATTTTATTCGCTTGACAATCGAAATTCTTTGACATATTATCGGCAAGAATATACGAAGAATTTAAACTCAAGATATTTCTCTTAATCTTTTATGAACTCATTTAATATTAAATTTCAGCTGTGTGTAACACTATTTCGTTTTATTGCTATAATGTACTACAGATCGCTGGTATAGATTTATTAGCCAACTCTGTCAAACGACGAATACGTCTGTGCAATATATTTGTGGAGAGAAATAAAGGGAACAGCTGTATTTGCAGATACCTGGTGTAGTCTGCATCATCGTAAGCAACTGTGCATCCTCCTTAACTACATGGCTTATAAAGCCACGGATATCTAATACAGGTACACCACCAATATTCCGGCAACTGACGGCCAAGCACCTCTTTTAACCTGGATAAACTACGAAGGAGCGGGTTAGCAGAATTGCTATCACGCCGTCCGTTTTTACGTTCTGAGTTCAAATACTACCAAGGTCGACTTTATCTTTTATTCTTTGATCGGTTGATAAAATAAGTACCAGTTTCACACTGGTGTCAATGTAATCGACAATCCCATTCCCACCCCACCCCACCCCAATTTTAGGCCTTGTGCCTACTGTAGAGAGGATCATTACGGCAACGGGATAGCAGAATGGTTAACACGCCGGATGAAATGCTTAGCGGCATCTCATACGTCTTTACGTTCTGAGTCCAAATTCCATCGAGGTCGACTTTGCCGTTCATACTTCGGAGTCGATAAAATAAATACCAGTTGAATACTGAGGTCGATCTAACTTGCTTGCCTTGAGCCAAAATTTGAAGCAATTATTACTGAGGCGGCGAGCTGACAACTGTTACCACTCTGAACAAAATGCTCAGCAATGTTTCGTCCGTCCTTACGATCTGAATTCAAATTCCGCGAGGTCGACTTAGCCTTTCATTCTTTCAGGATCGATGAAATAGGTACCATCGAAGTACTGGGGTCGATGTAATCGACTGACCCCCTCCTCCTGCAGAAATTCAGGTCGTGTACTTATTGTAGATAGGATTCGTGAGCAGAGCACAAGATATGCTGTCCTTGTTTTTGAAGCAAAGATGAATTAGTAAGAGGGCTCCTTTTGTGGGTCCTCAGTCATGGGAGTTCTTATGTCAGATGACTCAGAATATCATACATTGATCAACTCTCTTGTAATGTCAGGCTACAAATAGAAGACTGCAAAAATGGCATGGAAGACAGAAACGATTGGAGAGAAAAAATGGGTTTGGTCCGAGTAATTCAACCGATAGACAGACATCAAGAACTATTTTACAACACAATTCATTCCTTCTTTTTACATGCTTGATATCTAATTCGAAGTGTATTTGGCTGCTATTCATTTCAGGGTGAGCGACAAAGTAGAGAGGTTGTCTCCATCCATAACTCGCTTCTAAATGAAATGTTTCAGAAGGTCGCTGAGCGCTGGTAAAAGCGAAATCTGCTATTGCGAAGTAGAGGCCGCGACCCAGTTATAATTTCTGGTGATAGCCGTTTTTATTTCACTTATTGCCGATGCCTTAATGACATTGAGGAAAAGAATATGAACGAACATAACACAATCTTGTTTATTCATCCATATGTAATTGCAGCTTTGTGCTCAACCTAAAAATCTCTACTCCGAAATGTTGTGTGTGTGTGTGTGAGAGAGAGAGAGAGAGAGAGAGAGAGAGAGAGTGTGTGTCTGTTTGTACGTGAGACAGAGAGAGAGAGATAAAGAGTGTGTGTGTATATATGTATGTATATGTGTATGTGTATGCTTATACACACACATATATACACACACATATAATATATACATATTATATACATATATACATATATACATATATACATATATACATATATAATATAATATATACATATATAATATAATATATACATATATAATATATATACACATAAATATACATATATACAATTATATGTATATCTTTGTATATATATGTGTGTGTGTGTGTCCTCTTCATCTCTTCATTTTCGTTCACTTCAGAACGCGAGACCCATTCTTCCCGCGGTCAGTTTTGTCAACCACCATGTATTACTACCGCAATAAAATCTCCCACAACCAGCAACCAACCACACCCAACGAAAATGACCAACACCACCACCACCAACACCACCTCTAACAACAACAGCAACAACAACAACAGCGACAAAATGTAAAGAAGGTTATAGCTAATAAAAATGCCAATGATGGTTATAGCTAATAAAAATGACAATTGTGTGCAGGAAAGATTAAATGAAATATTTCTCCGTTTCCTAATATTGCTGGTTTATATGGACCTAAAGCTAATTGCCCGCCCAGTTGACCACAACTGGCCAATACAGCGTCGTTCGACCATCTTTGATATCCGTTCATTCTTGATGTCTTTCACAACCTCCTTTATATGTTATCTTTCTCTTTCCCTCTCTACCACATTAATTCTTCCTTCTCTATTTCTTTCTACCTAATCTATATCTGTCTCTCTATTCTTTTATGTCTATCGACCTACCTATCTGTCTATTTATTTATCTAGATAGATAGATAGATAGATAGATAGATAGATAGATAGATAGATAGATAGATAGATAGATAGATAGATAGATAGCTCTTTCTCCCGTTCTTTCCCCTGCTTCTCTCCCTCTCTCACTCTCTCTCTATCGCTCTCTCGCTCTCTCGATCTCTCAGTCTCTATCCATATCTATCCATCAAACGCTTTTCAAAGTAACTTTCCTTTTATTTCTAACATTTCATTTTTTTTTTTCATTTATACATTTATGCTTATCTCTTTGTCTCTGATTTTCTTTTCATATATTTCTCT
>NC_068993.1:16195782-16198876 GCF_001194135.2 Octopus bimaculoides
TCTCTCTCTCTCTCTCTCTCTCTCTCTCTGCACAGCTGAACACAAACGTGAGCATAGAAAGTACGCCGAGACGAGACGAGACGAGACGTCCCATCTGGCTGCTTTCGACACGCTTCTTTTGTCTCTTGACCAATCCAAATGACTGCTAGCGTTAATGACAGCACCACACAGATAATGGGTCACTTCTGGCATTAGTACGGACAGCCAGCGTCGAGATGTGCAGAAACGTGGAATGGCCAATTAGATACAGCAAAAGTCTCCTCTCTCTCTTCCTCGTGTCACTTCATTATTATCTACTCTGAACATGGCGTCCCAAGGGAGGTGTACGCGGTGGAGACTCGCTGAGACCGCTGCTATTATCTCTAAGCTATCTCTCTATTTTATGTGATGGATCACTTCTTGTGTTAAAGCGTTGCACGTTGTAAAGTCATCGCGAAAATTCGCTGCAAAAATGCATACTTAATTTTACCTCATCAACTTCCGGGTCAAAAAACAGAGAGGTCAACGAATATAATGATATTCGATGGAAGATAAAATCCTATTTAGTCATTGTTCTAGATATGTATCACAGGTTACTACACGCATTCCACCCACCACCCTTAGATCTCTGTCTCTCTCCACCTCAGGAATTCTCTCTTTCTCTCATCTTCTATCATTATCTCTCTCTCTCTGTTTTTCTCTCTCCCTTGCTATCTCTCGCGCCCTCTATACACATTTCTCTCCAACAGTCTCTCTGTTATTTGTGTACGCATCTCTTTCTCGCTTCCTCTCTCTCTCTCTCTCTCTCTCTCTCTCTCACTTACCTCTGTCATCCCGCTCTCTCTCTCTCTCTCTTTCTCTCTCTCTATCTTTCTCTCTCTCTCTCTTTCTCTCTCTCTCTCTCTCTCTCTCTCTCTCTCTCTCTCTCTCTCTCTCTCTCTCTCTCTCTCTCTCTCTTCTCATTCGCTTTCTCTTTTTCTCTCTCCCGTTTTTCATTCTCGCTTTGCTTCTCTCATTTTCTTTCTCCTCCCTCTCTCTTTCTCCCTTTCTTTCTCTTTTCTTCTTTCCTTATCTTTTCTTCTCTCTCTTTTTCTCTCTTTTTCTTTTTCCTCTCTCTTTCTCTTTCTCTTTTTTATCTTTCTCTCCTTTTTCTCCCTTTTTCTCTCTATCATTCTCACTCTTTCTCTCTCTATCCTTCCCACACTCTCTCTCTTTTTCGCTTTGTCTCTCCTTCTCTCTCTTTTCTCTCATTTTCTCTCTCTTTCTTCCTCTCTTTGTCTCTCTTACTCTCTCTCTTTGTCTCCTTATTTCTCTCTCTCTTTCTCTCTCTCTCTCTCTCTCTCTCTCATATTGTGTTTCCATCTTTTGATCTCTCACTTATTTGTTTTTCTTGCACTTTCGGTGTATAAGGTTATAATTATTTGTACGTGTATGTTGGTATGTCTGTCTGTCTGTCTGTCTATGCGTATATATGTGCGTATAGGTATGTTCACTGATTTGTGTAAACGTGTGTATAAGGATATGTATGTACGTATATGAATATATGTCCACATTGGTCTGTGTGTATATGTGTGTGTGTTTGTATGTATATAGGTATGTGTGTGAATATGTGCGTATGTGTATATGAGTGTATGTAGAAGTCTGTGTATGTGCATATGTATGCACACAAGAGTGTGTGTATGTGCGTATATACATATGTATGTAGATGCATGTATGTAGGTATGTGTATGTATGTATGTGTTTGTGTACAAATGCATATAAGCATGTATATGTGAGTATGCATGTGTGTGTTTGTGCATGTGTACGTGTGTATGTAGTGAGTCTGTACGTGCGTTTGTATGTGCATATGTGTATATAAGTGTGCATGCAAGTGTTGTGTGTATATGTGTATGTGTGGGTGTGTGTGTGTGTGAGTATGTAAGTGTGTGTGTTAGAGAGAGAGAGAGGGAGAGAGGGAGAGAGAAAGAAGATGAGTAAGACAGAGAAATGGAATTGTGCTGCGAACGTGTTCAAATGTAGTTCCTTCCGTACGTGACTGCCTGGAGGTTGGGTGAGGGAGATGAATAATTGTGATGAATATCTACTTGCATTTTACGTGACAAATAAAATCAAAAATGGCTGCGAAACACCGCTAAAGGAATAAATAGCAGTACTACATAGCTAAATAAATAAACAAAGACAGAAAGAAAGACAGAAAGAGAGAACGAAAGAAAAAAAGAAAGACAGAAAGAAAGAAACCAACAAATAAATATATATATATATATATATATAAAATATAAATATATAAATAGGTCGTGGCCAACTCATGTGCATCGCCGCACAAACGGTGAAGCACGTGTACATGTATGTGCCAATTTTGCATGTCTCTGAGAGAGTGAGAGAGAGGAGGAGGAGGAGGAGGAGGAGGAGAAAGTGAGAGGAGAAAGTGAGAGGAGAAAGTGAGAGGAGAGGAGAAAGTGAGAGGAGAGGAGAGAGTACATATGTCTCACTTTACGAGATTAGTACGATGACTTCGTGGATCTCGCATATTAAAAATCGTTGGTAAAGTTATCTATCTATTTATGTATCTATCTATCTATCTATCTATCTATCTATCTATCTATCTATCCATCTATCTATCTATCTATCTATCTATCTATCTATCTATCTGTCTGTCTATCTATCTGTCTATCTATCTGCCTGTCTATTTATCTATCTATCTATCTATCTATCTATCTATCTATCTGTCTGTCTGTCTGTCTGTCTGTCTGTCTGTCTATCTCTCCCTCTCTCACTACCCCTCTATCTCTCCCTATTTATCAATCTATCTATCTTTCTCTTTCTCCCTCTCTCACGTTCTCTCTGTCTCTCTCTCTCTCTCTCTCTCTGTATATATATATATATATATATATATATATATATATATATACACACACACACATATGCATATGTGTGTATGTATATATATAAACGTATAGACATATTTATATACATATATGTGTGTGTTTGTGTATGTATATGTGTATATATATACACAAATGCATATGTGTGTGTTTATATATATATATATATATATATATATACGTATAGAATATTTATATACATATATATGTGTGTATTTGTGTGTGTATATATA
>NC_068993.1:16199049-16199535 GCF_001194135.2 Octopus bimaculoides
TATATATATATATATATATATATGCGTATGTGTATTAGTATGTGTGTGTAGATGTCTCTACGCATATACACAAATGCCTACATCATGGACACGCCTAAGCACATATATGTATATGTGTAAGTGCGTGTGTCTACGAGTGCGTATGTACGTGCAGCATTTCGTTAACGATAAACAGCAACTGCGTATTTCGAAGGCTATATAGAGTGCCTGAGGTACTTTAAATCGGAAATAGATAGGACTTGGAATATCCACGATCAAAAGATAAAGATTGAAAACATACAAATAATCGAAATAGTTCCCAAAGTAAATCGACATTTACGAATAATGCAAAAACCAAAAGATAGGTCAAAGATAAGTGTATACTGAATAACTGATAAGATTGAGTAGTCAAGGCTTCGATCTCTTACTTTAAATTGTGCCTCTGTGTGCGTGTTTGCATATATATGTATATGTGTGTATATATATATATATATATATATGTTTATA
>NC_068993.1:16200103-16203832 GCF_001194135.2 Octopus bimaculoides
TGTGTGTGTGTGTGTGTGTGTGTGTGTGTGTGTGTGTGTGTGTGTGTGTGTGTGTGTGTGTGTATGTGTGTATGTATGTATATATATATATATTTATATATACATATAAGTATATACACACACACATACAGACATACATGTATACATACATATATATAGATACATATATACATACTTTCAAGCATACATATATAGAGGCATATATCTACTTTTTTTACTTTCTTATTTAGGTTTTGTGCATCATTGTTTTTTTCTATCTGTCTCTTACTGCTCGTTTCGAACAAGTAATGCCACTAAGTCCGTCTGAACATCAACGTTTCAAGACTTTCACTCTCTCATCATCAGGAAATAAACATCATTAGCATGTATAACTGCTGAAATGTTTATTTATAACGTCTGTTGTACCTGTGCGTTTATATGAGCATTGTGCTATATAATAGGTAAGGCAGACATCGTTTCAATAGTCTATTTTTATGGTAAATCCTATATGGTCTGAGTGTGTTATCCACTGAATCCTTTCTAATTGGTTTTCTTTTATATTCTATGGCATAGTGTTACTTTTGCTGGTTGTTGTATGTGCATCGTATGTCTACGAGAGATCCCGTTTACAACCGAATTTATGACCTACATTGGTTATTTGCTCGCTTCTTTTAGATTTTGGCTTTTTTTTTTGTGGGGGTTACCTGCCTGGGGTGTGCTGTTGCTAAAAGTATTTTAGATTTTAACTTTTTTAATGTTTGTCTAGTATATTGACATATATGTGTGTATGTGTGTGTGTACGTGTGTGTGTGTTTGGGTTGATAGACAGATAGATAGGTAGATAGATAGATACATACATACTACATACACACATACATACATACATACATACATACATCAGGCTTACAAAGAATAAGTCCAGGGGGCGATATCTTCGACTAAAAGGCAGTGTTCCAGCATGGCCACAGTCAAAATGACTGAAGCAAAGAAAAGTATAAAAGAATATATACATATATATATATATGTGTGTGTGTGTGTGTGTGTGTGTGTGTGTGTGTGTGTGTGTGTGTGTGTGTGTGTGCGTGTGTGTGTGTATGTATATGTATATATATGCATGTATGTATGTATGTATATATGTATGTATGCTGCATATATATTTACTGCATATATACGTGGTCTGATCAATAAGTATCCAGATTGTTAGCATAGTAACGAAGCTAAGGCACGCAGAGTAAAGCCGCTTGGCACATATTGATCTTGAACTCTGTTGCGCATGTGCATTAAGTTTAACCTTCTACCTCACTTCCACTGTTTACAGCAGTGCTTGGAAGGAACGTGTATAGCGTGTGATTGTCGCAATGACTATGACAGAGAAAGATGAGTAACGAATCTGCATCGAATTTTGCCAAAAGCTTGACGATACCTGCTCAGAAGCCTACGCAAAAGTTTTCATTGTTCTAAACACAATCAAGGAGATCTTGGGCAACTGAAACCCGAGTGTCCTATTGGTTAGCTGAAAGCAAGTTTTAGCACAAACTTGGAAGTCACGCGTCCCATACCTAAATCTTCAGTGATAATGGACTGAACTTAACCGTAAGTAATCTGCACGTCCTCAGGTAACTCACGGATGGTGATTTGACGATTTCCCCTCACAGCTGCAAGCACATCTACGACGCTTTTCTCAGTTTTGCTGATTGCAAGTCTCCCAGAACGTTTGTCACTATCGACATTTTTTTCGGCCATCTTGGAAACGTCTGAGCCACTCGTACACTTGCGTGCGCCTCCTACTCTCTTCTCCATACACTTTCTGCAACTTTTTGTAGGCCTCTGAACTGGTATCGCCATGACAATTTTCTATGTCATGGTCAATGCGACGATCATACTCTACACACCTTCCTTCCAAGCAGTGCTGTAAACAGCAGAGATGAGGTAGAACGTTAAAACTTGGTGCGCATGCACAACAGAGTTCAAGAGCAATCTGTCACAAGCGGCTTTAGTCTGCGTGCTTTAGCTTCATTACTATGGCAACATATATATATATATAAAGATGATGTTTATAATTATAAACAAGCTTTGATAGTGAAGAGAAATAATATGAGTGATTTAAATGGCTTTATAGCGGTTTTGACTGCTATTTCTAAACATGTAAGGATTTTGAAACCCTCTTAGTTATAATTGTGACTTGTTCATAATCATAAACATTCTTCTCATATGTATTTTTTGATAACATGTTTGGCCATCTCCGTATTGTATTTTAACATTACTTTTTAACTATATATATATATATATATTCACACGCTGATATATGACCTACATTGAAACCCTTATTCACATAATCTCCAAACCCGGAGCTTAACTATGGTCTATCCATAGCACTTACTCAGCATTACCTGAAACTTCTGGGTCTAATTAACACCACAATCGCTCATAACCTATATATATATATATATATATATATATAGGGCATGCCCCCTTCAGTTTTCCTCTACCAAATCCACTCACAAAGCCTTCCTTGACCCAAGGCTCTAGTAGAAGACTCTTGTCCAAGGTGTCACGAAATGGGCCTAAACCTGGAACCATGTGGTAGGAAAGCAAACTTCTTATCACACAACCATCTTCCAAAATTGAAAGAACACAAAATTCGTAGGACACATAAAACAGTGTATCCATACATACCCCTAAAAATACTGGATGGTCACAACGAGAAGTTATGCATCATAGGTCTGCTCTACTCTGTCAGGGCCTGCTTGGATTAAACCACAACAACAACAACAACAACAACAACAAAAGCCATAGTAACAGAATGATGTGCTGGTTTAATGACATTTTGCATTTAACAAGCAAATAATTTAAACATGATGAAATATTCCATTTTCTGTTTAATTTCCTTATTTATTTGTAATTCTTTAGAAATGTCCAAACAGAAATTAAGTTAAACGTCCTGGTGAAGGAACGACAAATACAGACCTCCTGGGGGAAAGATATAGAAAAATGAGAGAAGCATTTAATAAAGAAACGCTGAAGGCAACCATTTTAACAACGTAAAACAATAACAACGATGACAGCGACACCAACGGGCAACAACGACGACAGCAACAATAACATCAACAACAACAACAATAATAATAATAATAATAATAATAATAATAATAATAATAATAATAATAATAATAATAATAATAATAATAATAATGATGATGATGATGATAATAATAATAATAATGATGATGATGATGATAATAATAATAATAATAATAATAATAATAATAATAATAATAACAACAACAACAATGATAATAATAATGATTTCATTTATTTGCCACCAGGGCGAAGGATGGAGGGACAATGCAATGACAAACATAAAGTGTGAGGGTTTACATATAATGAAATGACAGAGGAAAAAAGGTAAGTATGCAGAGTATACAATGGAAAGGAAGAGAGATATACATAGCATAGAAAGGTTGAAAAAAAGGGGGCAGAAGACGATATGGGTGTAGTCCTTCTGATGCAGGATGACCGAGGAATAATCGAGGAACCTCACTGTCCGGGATTTCCTTGAACATCAAGAGCAAGTGCCCTCTCTAATCCCTTCCCCCCACCACCGATTCAGAGCTCTAAACTTAGAGGGGTACCATCCACTCTTGCCATTTCCGCATCTTTCCCCCACTTTTCAATAAACTCGATCGAAAACACCACCTCCCTCTCCACTCTCAGTGGTACGTACATGCATGCATACATACATACATATAT
>NC_068993.1:16203877-16207731 GCF_001194135.2 Octopus bimaculoides
TATATATATATATATTTCTCAGAGGAAATAATTATAGACCAACCCAATTCTGATGAAAATGCAGCAATGATAGAAAGTGTCAATGTAACTGATAGGCAAAGTGAAATCCTCTCTGAACCAACCATAAACACCGAGGTAGATGAAAATCTAATAGATGAAGAAAGTCACACAGAAATTAACCCAACCGAGCTAGATAATCTAAAAAAATCAAATCATGATTGAATGGCTGAAAATTAAAGAAACCAGTACGAATGAACGTGACACTCTCCCAAAAATTCGCAACTCTAACCAAAACCTGAAAGTAACTGGAAAAATCCGCTTTGCATTTCAGCTAATGATTTTGATATTATAGATCTCAACCAGCTGTACTATGCATCCGCGAAGATCTCAACGACTCTATGTGGTGAGAAGATTAGAAAACGACAACATTCCCACAAAAACCCTACTTGGCAAGAGCGTATTCAAAACCAAATTCAGTTACTTAGGTCTGACATAGAATGTTTAAAAAAAACCTTAAGTTTGCCACGACTATCAAACCAACAAAAATTCGAAAAATAAAGAAGCGGTCAATATTTTAGCCATATCGCTATGACTTGCAGTTTCAATATCATTAACTGGTCAATTACTGAAATATGTAATCTTGACAGAAAAATACGAAAATTGTTGACAATGCATAAAGTGCACCACCCTAAGGCAGATATAGAACGACTTTGCTTGCCAAGAAAAGAGGGTAGCCATGGACTTCTACAACAGGAATTAACAATGAAGATTGCTACAATTGGCCTAAGCAACTGTCTGAAAAACTCTGATGACTGGTTGTCTTAAAGTATGAAAACGAGAAAGCATCATACTCAGTAACAAAACAGGTAAAGGAATATCTAAGAGAATTCCAAAGACAACAAATATCAGAATTAGACGTACCGGAAACAAGCACAGAAAAAGCTAAGCGTATGAAAACCCGTGCTAAAACGGCTGCCTTAGATATTCTGACTGATAAATTTGCAAGAAAAACCTCTCAATGGCAAATACCCAAATAGAGCTAATAATGCCGATGTTGACAAAGCCCTTACCCATCAATGGTTAGTGTCTTCTGGCTTAAAATCAGAAACAGAAGGGTTTATCATAGCTGCCCAAGATCAATGCCTACCTATAAGGAGCTACCAGGCCAAAACATTAAAGAACGGCAGTAGCCCAATATATCGCGTATGTAAACAACAAAATGAAACCATTGACCATGTTGTCTCCATGTGCAGTTTCTGCTGCTTTCACAGCTTTACTGCATTTAAAATATTACTTTCTTGTCTGTTATGACACGATACACATTCGACGCTACCAAAAACAAACAAAAGTTTGTTTACATATGTTGTAATACAATGTATTTCATAAAATATGCAAATATAAAACTATGCGAAAGTAAAGCAATTATAAAATTACATTCAATCGACCGTAATTTCATCACTTGTTCTGTTAATTCTTTGAATAGAATTCTTAACTTCACTACAGGTCTTAGTCTAAGAATGCTGGAATACGATCTTTCCATACCATTTGTGATTTAATTTATTCAATGCATTGGTATCCTAACCTGGTTGGTAATCCATCTCTCATTCACATTCTTTAATAATTAATTCTACAGATTTCTAGATATATTTTATTGCAATGCGTTGGCGTCTTATCCCAATGCGTAATTCATCTCTCATTCACATTCTTAATAATTAACGCTACAGAATTCCAATGACAAACACCATCAATTTTATGACATCATGTGGTTTTTAAAATAGAGATGGTAAATTAAAACCCTAAAATATCTCCTTTTTATACTTTATTTACGACTGTTTCTTCCTCTGTCAAAGAAATTTCAACGTAAATAAATCAAGTCATTACCACTTACATATATTTCGCGTGCGCATGTGCCATTTATCACAGGAAGTTTAATTTGGCCAATATTGAGAGAATTTACGAACAAAATCTTTGGCTTGGACATATGGTTTGTACATCAAAATTAATCTTTTTTTCTCCCCCTCTTCTTGTTACCATTTCTATATTTGTTATTTTGTTACTTTTAAATCATTTTTTTATAGCCCTTAATAGATTTAAACTAGGTTTTATAGCTCGATTTTATTAGTACATTACACAAGTCTTTTAAGGCGAGCACGCTTTTAAGACTGAAAGCTTTTAACTGCTCTGCTGGAAATAAGAATTCTGACAGATTTACAGAGACCGATTAGAATTAATGAAATATCAATAATTGTTACGTGTTGTTTTATCGATTTCGTCCAATAAACTAAGACTACCATTTACAAGGTTCACTATATTATACTTTAATAATTTCAAACAGTGTTAATTGAATTATAATAATGTGTGTATATATAGGCATATTAGTGACTCTGTGTATGTGTAAGTGCGTATCTGTGTATGTGCGTATCTGTGTATGTGCGTATCTGTGTATGTGCGTATCTGTGTATGTGTGTGCGTGCGTGCGTATGTTAAACTGTGCTGATGTGAGCAAAATGTTCCAATGATTCATGTTTTGCTAAATTTCTAAAACTAAACAAGCAGAGAAAAGAACAGCATTTAGTTTCAAATTTCTAATTTCAAATCTAACCTGCATCAAATGATCCTTCTATCCTTCGGTGCTCGATTAAATAAACAGCGCAGACCACCACTCAGCTGGCAAAACTGTGTAGAACCCGTATTTCAAAGCGCTAACCTTGTCACACTGTGTCACACAGAATCTCCCTGAGAACCACGTTAAGGGCATGCTTATTTGTGGAGTGCTCAGCCACATTCATGCTAATTTCACGAGTAGGCTGCTCCATCGATCGGATCAACTGGAGCACTCACCGTCGTAACCGACGGCGTACCAGTCATTGAAGAGTGCCATATATCAAGGACCTTGCTTTTCCATTTCGGACTCAAAAGTCCGTCCTTCCTAAGTTTTTACATCGAACAGAAGTTCTCTCCCCAGCTAGCGTCTGTTAACACTCCTTTGGTTCCCCGCAAAGATTCCACTCAAAGATGGTCCGTGTTGTTCTCCGCTTTCTTCTTTCTCCAGGTCATGTCCCTCACAATGGTGTTTCTACATCATCTTAGTTGAATTTTTTTTCATTCCGTCGACAGAGGAGGAGGAATGGCTATGTAGTTAAAAGGCTTTGGATAAGTGTCCTCCACTATAGCTCCCAGACGACAAATGCCTTGCGATTACATTTGGTTGGCAGAAACTGTGTGCAATACCGCCGCATATATATAGGTGGTAGAATCCTTTTTTGCGACGGACAAAATGATTTGCTGTAATTTTTCCGGTTTTAAGTTCAGAGTTGAAATTATGTCGCCGTAGACTTTGCTTTTCATCCTTTGGAGATCGATGAAATAAGTACCAGTGGTGTTCTGGGCTCGATGTAATTTTGCCCTTCCCAAAAATTCTAGGTCTTGTGCCTGTAATAGAAATGATTATTGAGGTGTCAAGGTGGGAGAATCCTTAGCACGGCGGACAAAATATTTTGCTGTATTTTTTTCCAGTTTTACGATCTGAGTTCAAATTCCGCCGAGGTCGACTTTGCCTTTCATCCATTCGGAGGTCGATGAAATAAGTACCAGTTGAGCACTGGAGTCGATATAATCAACAAGCAGCCACCCACCAAAAGAAAATTCAGGCCTTGTGTCTAAATGTTTCAATAAGAAAGAATTATGAAGATGTAACAGTAGACGATTGTCTTTAATACGCGGCTAAACGTGGCTTTAAGTCATTAACATAAGTTCACACCAGATTCAACTTTACTTTTCATCCTTCGGGAAAATGTCAAAATAATAATGAAAAATATGCTGCTTGTACAGACAGAATAGACTAAATATATATA
>NC_068993.1:16208235-16209093 GCF_001194135.2 Octopus bimaculoides
ATTGTAACTTGATAATGATAGCGGTGGTGGCGGCGGTGGTGGTGGTGGTGATGATGATGATGATGACGATGACGATGATGATGACGATGACGATGATGACGACAACAACGGTAACAGCGCCAACGATGCTGGTGATCTAGGGATAGCATTAGCGTTAATAATCTGGTGAGTTGTGAACAGACAGAATGGGAAAGTGACGGAAGACATTAGTTTTAATGTTGTTGTTGTCGTTGTTGCACCTCTTCCTTTTCTTCTTCTACTTCTTCTACTTTTTCTTCTCTCCCTCCTTCTTCTCCTTCATCTTCTCCCTTTCTTAGCCTCATCAAACGCGTACCTGGTTCCGAAAGGCGTTCCTGCCAGTACCATCCCATCGTTTTTGTACATCTATGACATTACATGCCGTATGTATCTCTCATTGCATCTCGCCTTGGTCAAATTTACCTTTCATCCTTTCGAGATCGATAACAAAATCTACCATCCAACGGCAATGGGTTGACGGATCAGTCAGAACATCCGACAGGATGTTGAAGTGTTTGTTCCGTCCCTTTGCCTTCTGAGTTCAAATCCCGCCACTGCTTACTTGGACGGTAGACCTATTCCATCGCCCAGTTTAACCCCAAAAACTGGCAGTTTTCTATTTCAATTTGAGGATGCGACTCTCCTTCCCTCCAAAAGTCTCGAGGCCCTATAAAGCTGTTATTTCTAGTAGACCGGTGATTTTTGTGGTAGTGGTGGTGGTGGTGGTGGTGGTGGTTCTGGTAGTGGTGACGGCGGTATAGGGATTTGACGGTGAGGGTTATGCTACTGTTGCTGATGGTTGTGTTGGCGGTAGTAGTTATGACGATGACAGTGGTGATA
>NC_068993.1:16210603-16212524 GCF_001194135.2 Octopus bimaculoides
ACACACACACACACACACACACACACACACACACACACACACACACACACACACACACATATATATATATATATATATATATATATCACTTGGTACTATTTTGCGTACCAGGTTTTGTTTTGTTTTTTTTGTTTTTTTTTGTTCAAGACCAACACGCAAAATACATCAATAACACTTAAACCGCTTTGAATAAACTAACCAACCTAACGGCTGTCTTATTCAACCCATAAAAATGTATAAATAGAGAAACATACACATAAATGCCGAGCAAGAACACATACAAGCTTATTGAAATTAATATCTACCGATATGAATCAACACTGGTATTGCTGTCTATTTGTGCGCAATACATAAAAGCAAGTCCATAGGGAATAGCCTTATGATTAGTTCATACACATGTATGTATATATAATACATACATGTATATAGGTATATAAATACATATATGCGATATAATACATTACATACATACATATATATATATATGTGTAAGAAAGAATCTCCACTTCTATCACACTTCCAAACGAAGTCAAAACGATTGGTCATAATCGAAAGGAGTAAAAAACGAACTTCAACAATATTTTTAAAAGAGTGGTTGTACCAACGAACTTTAGCTTTCAGGATAGCGTTTTCTCAGCTCAGCTATTCCAGCTTTCTCAAGTTTTCTCTTCAGATTTTGTAGCATATATCTAATATTATCAAACTGGTAATACTTTATTATGTATATAAAAAAATATACATTAGCAAATAAGTAACGAGAAAGTAGTTCATTACGAATGGTAAATTAATTGAAAATATAATTGGTTTGCTAGGTTTTTATTCAGTTGCACACGTTGTTTTAACCCGTTTTCATTTACAAGGTGTGGTAAAAAAAATTCACATTATCTATATGAAGACACCGCTTTCACCAACCTAAGCGCATACACTATGTGAAGTTCTCTTCTTGCGCGGTGTGGCTGTTTGTTAAGAAGTATATGGGTACAGGACGTCACAAACAGTGCAAATAGCACGAAATACGTAAACAAACAAGTTAAATACGTAAACAACGAGAAAAAATGGAAAACAGGAGAAGTAAACACGGAAAGGACCTTTCATCGGTTGTCGGTTGTCTATCTACTCCTCATTTCGAGCATTCAACGACAATATGAGTCTTCAAAGACAGTTGCTCCCGAAGAATTTGCACCGGATGTTTTGCAGAGTTTTGAATTAGGTACTTTAGTTGAAGCACCGAAAATTAGTCCGGTATTATTCGTACAACTTCAAAATAAGGGGAATAAAATCAAAATAAGCAACAGGATATCCAGAGGTGATGCAGTACGACCGTTTCAAACAGCTCCATCTAATTGAACAATGCAATCATTGCATCAATCTAAATGCAGGGCTATCTTCAGCTGCATAAATAAATAAATAGAATTTTTTTAAGCAGTCGGACACATTTGTATAATTTTACTTAAATCCTCTAAGAGGGTAAGAAGACAAAGTCCATGCTGTTGTCACTTGAGCGTAGAAGTGACAACAGCATGGACTTTGTCTGTCTTCTTACCCTCTTAGAGGATTTAAGTAAAATTATACAAATGTGTCCGACTGCTTAAAAAGATTCTATTTAATTACTTATGCAGCTGAGGACAGTCCTGCATTTAAATTCACGTAATCATTACATTGATCAATTAGATGGAGCTGCTTGAAACGGTCGTACTGCATCACCTCTGGATATCCTGTTGCTTATTTTCATTTTATTCCCCTCATTTTGAAGTTGCACGAATAATACCGCACTAATTTTCAGTGCTTCAACTTAAGTACCAAATTCATCTGGATCTCAATTATTTCGCTATACATACATATATATATATATATGGACACACACACACATACACACACACACACATATATATATATATATATATATATATATATATATATA
>NC_068993.1:16214047-16216807 GCF_001194135.2 Octopus bimaculoides
TATATATATATATATATATATATATATATATATATATGTATGTATGTATGTATGTATGTATGTATGTATGTATGTATAAGTATGTATATATATGTATACATATACATATAAACTTACAAACATATATACGTATATATATATATATACATATAAACTTACAAATATATATATGTATATGTAATAAATGTATGCATAAATACACACACACATATATATATATATATATATATATATATGTATGTACGTATTATGTATATTTATACATTTATATATGTTTATACATTTATATATATGTTTATACTACGCTTACATACATACATACACATACACATGCATACATACACACATACACACATACATACATACACACTTCCTTCCATTTTTGTTACACTTCCCAATTCCATCACTCGTCACGTTTCTTTCCGTATGACCTGTTAATTGTGATGTAACATATTACTTTGTTGCATATATAAATAGCGCTTAGCCGATCACTATCACCTGATGTTGCTGGTGCAGGGGTGGCGTTGGTAGTGGTGGTGGTGGTGATATTTTATCCTCAGGTCAACTCGAATCAGACAGACCAATGAAGGAAGACATTCCAACCGTGAGAATCATGTCATTTGTTTTTCTGGGGGGTGGGGGTGTTGTTATTTTCTTTTCTTAGAAATAACTAAAAGTACTTTTTTTGTTTTTTTACTTCATGTGACTTCGGGGGGTTCTAAACAAAATGTATAAATAAATAGGAGGCAGGATGGGATTTGAGGCACATTTTACTACTATTTCTAAAAGGTCGCGACACCTCGTACAGCATTTGTCGTTAATTGTTGCTACTAGTAGCAGCAGCACCGTTAGTAGTAGTAGTAGTAGTAGTAGTAGTAGTAGTAGTAGTAGTAGTAGTAGTAGTAGTAGCAGCAGGAGCAGCAGTGGTAGTAGTAGTAGTAGTAGTAGTAGTAGTAGTAGTAGTAGTAGTAGTAGTAGTAGCAGCAACAGCAGCAGCAGCGATAGTAGTAGTAGTAGTCGTAGTAATTGTGGTGGGGTGGTAGTTTATGGTGGTGGTAGTAGTAGTAGTGGTGGTGGTGGTGGTGGTAGTAGTAGTAGTAGTAGTAGTAGTAGTTGCAGCAGCAGCAGCAGCAGCAGCAGCAGTAGTAGTAGTAGTAGTAGTAGTAGTAGTAGTAGTAGCGGTCGTTGTCAATACAGCTGCTGTGGTGTTGCACTGCTGGTGAAGGAGCTAATGTGTTGACCACATACGTCCTTTAAAAGATCCACAACATTTTTCAAGCCCTCTCCAAGATCGGTTCTCTCCTATGTGGACTACATTTCTTTATCTTATGCAAATAATCGCTCTGGCTAGATATAATGTGAAACTACGTTGAAAGATCCTGGCTATTGGTAAAAGAAAATACAACAGGATCAGTTAATAATGATTTTTTTCAACATATTTCCCTCTCAGATTCACACACTAATTGCAGCGGTCCTTCAGTTTTTCTAAGCCCTGCAGAAGAAATGGGTATGTTAGGCTTCCAACTAGGCCTTTCGTGGTACCCATAAAGCCAGGAACTTTTCAGCACACCCCCTAGGCGTGTGGATACAAATTGTAGCCAGATGTAATATAAAACTTAGTAAGTAAATATAGACTGCAACTTGATATAATCTGAAATTTGGAATGATGGAATTGTCACTGTTGATCAAAACACCTTGGTATGTTTTGTTCTGATTCTTTACGTTCAAAGATTGCCTATAACAAGACGGGTACCAACCTGTGCCAGCCCTTTTTCTTTTTTACCTTTTGATATTATTGGCGTGGAAATGGTTGTTTTAGTACTCTGCCATGTACTGCTAATCCATTAAAAAGAACTTTCCAGATTTGTGCTCTGGAAAGTAACTCTTCAGCTGCAAATGTACTCAGCCTTGACTCACAAAGATTCTATATACAAATTATTCTTTTGCTTTTTCAGAAATGTGATTTTTTGTCCGCGCGGTTCTCTGTACATATGATGACTTATCGGTTTGGCAGCAAATAATTTGACTGATGAATTCTATAAACAACAGCCACAATTCTTCTTTAGATCATTGATCCGAGCTAGCTTTAACTGAGGAGACACAACAATGTGGAAACAGCACGTTGTCTTAAAGTCCCCTTACCTCAATGAATCCATTGCATCATGAAGACACAGCGTCTAAAAGGAGAAATTGCCCTCTGATATCTCAAAAAGCCAGTTATATTTGCATGCGTTTCTGAGTGTAAGGTGATAGTGTCAATAGAGATTTATAGTATGTGTCTTTATTTATGTCTGTCTGTGTGTATGTATATTCATATTTACACACACACACACACAATCACACACACACACATATATATACACATACGCACGCATACACACACACACATACATATGTGTGTGTGTGCGTGTGTGTGTGAGTGTGCGCGCTTATGTGTTACCTATTTTGACCCTCCACAAAATCCCGCAAAATTTATTTAATTTGCTTTGCGGGAGCAACTGTTTTATCGAAAGCGTACATTGTTGTTAAATGCTCAAAATACGAAACTAGAAAAACAGTCAACAACTGATGAAGGATCGTTCTTTATGTTTGTTTTGTTTTCCATTTGTGTCTTTCATTGTTCGAAAGAATAGTTCTTGATCCTTGTATTCGTGCTTCGTACTTTTTTGTTGTACACGTTTCATGACGTCCTGGGCCCACATATGCATATGTGTATGCGTATAGCTGTAAGTATGTACATATACGTATGCATATATATAT
>NC_068993.1:16217034-16219840 GCF_001194135.2 Octopus bimaculoides
CTATAACTGTTTAACTCGAGGCTACTATTTCTAGATTTATTTGCTTCGAGTTAAACGTTCAAAGGGATTGTTTCATGTTCCCTGAAAATTTCAAATTTTTATGACATCAGAAATATGTATATCTAGCATGCGCTAGAAATGTGTTGTCAATACTGTGACATCGGTATTTTGGACATCATCTTCCTATGTATTAAGGAAACCTAAATCTTTATTTATTATCACATAAATTAAATTATTTGGTTTACCATTCAGAGCAGTGAAAAAGTATTTTGATTACTAAACTGCTATTATTACATCTAATATAACAAGATATTATGTATTATCTCCACTAGTCAAATCAAAACGTGTTTAAGTATCTTGCAAAAGCTTGCAACGGAATATATTACAGGGAACGCAGCAAGATGAGAATTAATGAGACATTAACTTTCATTCTTATTCGGTATCCAGTCATGTAACCAGATTTACGCATTACAGAGTATAGATATACAACTATATCCGTTTGTTGTAAAAAGGAAGAAAAACGTTTCCATTACAATCGCGTAGTTATGAGTTCCATTCGCACTGCCTGACACCGTGTGCACGTGTCTCCTGCTCCAGCTTCTATATTTCATTATTTTTTCTATAAAGACATTACATAGAGGGGACAAACAAAGACAAACAAACATAAAGAAGCTGTGGGCTGGACACGGACATTAATGAATGAAATGAATACAAAAAGATGAGTAAAAAATGGGAGAGGCACCGGCGCCCGCCGACCGACAACCCCTAAAAAACCTTGTTCAATAAAAATCATCAACAAAATCAAATTAAATCAAGTCCTATAGTCCTCCACATCCGGGCCCCCAAGCAAGATTCCTGCTGCCTGCAGGACAACGCGCAATGGCTGGCCCGGCTTTATGATGATGATCCTTCCTGAAAGGATATGTGACAGGCTTACGACGTCGAGGGTTCCAGTTGATCCGATCAACGGAACAGCCTGCTCGTGAAATTAACGTGCAAGTGGCTGAGCACTCCACAGACACGTGTACTCTTAACGTAATTCTCGGGGATATTCAGCGTGACACAGAGTGTGACAAGGCTGGCCCTTTGAATTACAGGTACAACAGAAACAGGAAGTAAGAGTGAGAGAAAGTTGTGGTGGAAGAGTACAGTAGAGTTCGCCACCATACCTTGCCGGAGCCTCGTGGAACTTTAGGTGTTTTCGCTCAATAAACACTCACAACGCCTGGTCTGGGAATCGAAACCGCGATCCTATGACCGCGAGTCCGCTGCCCTAACCACGAGGCCATTGCGCCTCCACAGTAAATATATATAAGTATATTCTAACATAAGCACGAGGGCATATGTCTTGTGAAGTGTGCATGTTAAATTATATCGGCTAGAGTACTTAACTGCTCTTTTATTTCATGATTAAAGTGAAAGTCGATGGTAGCGGGACTTGAACCAAATAATGCAAGGTATATTTTTCGCCACTCTACCGATTTTATCGCTCCATCGCCGTCATGTACTGATATGTATTAGTGAAGAGACATCTAAATATTAAATGGTCAAACCTTTCCTGAACGTAATTTAATAAGTATGGTGATCTGGGAATGCACATTAATTTTTCTGATGTCTACATCCATTAGTGATATAGTTTAAGAGTGTGATACGGGCGTGTTGTTACGCTTCAGTGTGCATTGTGTGTGTATATATGTATACGTGTGTGTGTAAATATATACATATATATGTGTGTGTGTGTGTGTGTGTGTGTGTGTGTGTGTGTAAATATATACATATATATGTGTGTGTGTGCATGAGTAATGAATGTAGGTATGTATATATGCGGTCGTTATTTCAACCCTTGGTCAGCACGCAGGACAATTAGGCGAGAGGCATAACTGTCTTGGGATATGGCAACATGAGGCATGAAATTAAGTATCTTCGGTCGTCTGTGTATTTTTCATTCAGATATGTTTTATATCCTTCATTTTGTATATCATATATTTTCGTTTAATCTGGTATACGAATTTTGTTTATGTATTATAAAATATATAATTTTGCATACTACTAACGCCCTCAGATAAAGTTGTTCCGCTTTAGGTCTCGAAACAATAAATATACCCGTGTAGCAGCTGAGGATAGGATGTTCTCTATTTATATAATGCATGTAAAGTTTCGGTTTCTGTTGCCTGTCACCGTTCTCCTACGTTTTTTCCTATGAAGTTGGCAGGTCTGATTCTAACTACAGTGATTTTACTGATTTCGAACTGGAGAATAAGTTGAAGATTTATAAAGAAACGCTTTTTTGGCGCATATAGTTTTCTAAAAGGCTTTTATTTTAGTTTGGGATTTAATGTTGTTTCGCAGCATGTGTGTGCCAATAATTTGCGCATGTGTGTGTGTGTTTTCTTTTTGTTCCTTTATTTCTAATTTTCTCAATCGTTTATGATTTTGTATTCCTTTACATTAGAGTAGTTTCTGTCATTGAATTGTGGCCATGCTGGGGCATTACCGCCAGGGGTTTTAGTCGAACACATCACCCACCAATACTTGCTTCAGGTTACACACACACGCACACACACACACATATATATGAAAAAAGGCATTTGAGGGGTGATGTATACCCTGCGCGCAGATAAATTTTTGGGCACATTATAGTGTGGCTTACAATGCATTACTTACCCACGCTTTTTATAGAACTGAATTAAATTTTGTAAGTGTTTGACTAAAAGAGGATTAGAAGCCTAAGAACGGTGAAATTAAGAAATCAACTAGTAAATAAACGAAACCCTCCAATCCATCACTGTATACACACACACACACA
>NC_068993.1:16220531-16222047 GCF_001194135.2 Octopus bimaculoides
GATATGATATGATATGATATGATATGATATGATATGATATGATATGATATGATATGATATGATATGATATGATATGATATGATACGATATGATATGATATGATATGATATGATACGATATGACACGATATGATACGATATGATACGATATGATATGATATGATATGATATGATATGATATGATATGATATGATACGATATGATACGATATGATACGATATGATACGATATGATATGATATGATATGATATGATATGATATGATATGATATGATATGATATGATATGATATGATATGATACGATATGATACGATACGATACGATATGATACGATACGATACGATACGATACGATACGATACGATACGATACGACATGATATGATATAATATAATATAATATAATATAATATAATTAATACAATAAAAAGGCGAGTGAGCAAGCAGAATCGTTTGTACGGTAGTATTTCGTCCGTATTAACATTCTGAGTTCAAATTCCATTGAGGTCCATTTTGCTTTTCATCTTTCGGGTCGATAAAATAAGTACCAATTGAACAATGGAGTTGATTACATCGACTTACCCCCCCCCCCTAAATTGCTGGCATTGTGCCAAAATTTGAAATCGATATAATAAAATATAATATTCCATACTTAAGTGCATAAATAAAGTACGAAGGTGTTCGTCCATATTTGTTGATTGGCTAAATTACTATTTGACGTGAAGTGTCGCACTTGAATTATCATTTACAAAAACACAGTCACACACACGCACGCGCAAAACTACCGGGTAGTTTCCGTCTTCCAAATTCCACTCACAAAGTAGCCCTCAACTTCTCCGGAGGCAATTGGCAAATGCGCGTGTATATGATGCTGTCCAGAGGGAAAGAAACTTCACCACGTAATTGCAATGCGGATTGCAAAGAGATCTTCCTTAACCAGACGGCTACTCCTACACCTATGCTAATGTGTGTGTTAGCTGTTCATTTGTGGCAAAAATAACTCCAAGCCTGAAGGGAGAAATCAGAGCCTTAAATGTGTGATGTTTATATAAATATTGTAAAATTACAGTCGTTTCCTACAAGGATGTAATCCTATATACACACATACACACACACACACACACACTCTCTCTCTCTCTCTCTCTCCCTCTCTCTCTCTCTCTCTCTCTCTCTCTCTCTCTCTCTCTCTCTCTCTCTCTCTCTCTCTCTATCTCTCTCATTCACTTACACACACAACAGAACAAGGGCAAACGCATATATATATAATTATAAGAAACGCAGAAAGAGCAGTTTGTCTGCGTTTAACTGCTTCATAACCGGTGTTTGTTTTCTTACGTTCACATAACCTAACGATTCCACAAAAGCCTCCGCTATAATAAGTCCCAGACTTAACAAACAAATAAGCGGTTGGAAGGATCGGTTCGACTAAATCTTTCGAAACGGTGCCGCAGCATGCTCGCAGTGCAATGGCTGAAACAAGTAAAAGATAAACACACACACACACACACACACACACACA
>NC_068993.1:16222453-16223977 GCF_001194135.2 Octopus bimaculoides
GAAATTACACAGAGAATATATTAGAATTAATTAAAGTTTAGTTATTTTTTAAATATAGGAAAACATTTTACCAAATTCATACTCAATCTTCAAAGGTGTATAGTATATGGAGCTGTAATGGATATTATGTATATTCTGGCTGATGTTATAAAACGAGCTTGTTTTTAAAGTAGGAATGCACTTCAAAAATATTATCCGTTAACGTACAAATTGATTGTTCAACTTTCATGTATTAAGATCATATGGCAGTCGCGCCAGAAAGTCGCACAAAAGCTTTACCCCATTGAATATGTTGTATGAAAGTTAGAAAAGAGAGATATGATAAGTAAATATATATATATACATAGCGTGTGCAGTAGGTATAGAAATAGGGGAAATTTAACTATTTCTCTGTGGATTAAATATCTGATGATCTGTGTTAAACGATCTTTGAACTTTAGTACTCATATAAGGTGTCTACATCAATTTGGCCAATCCCAGGAATCAATGCTGTCAATTGATTTATATACTCAACAAGTTCGGAGCAACAAAGTACTGGAGCGACTGATTTGCATACAGTAAGCGTTTGATATTTTATTTAATAACATGGGCCTGTCAACGGGTATTTCAATCCACATGGTATCAAGGTGTGATATATGCAACTTGCGTAACTTGCATATGTGCGTGTGTGTGCGCCTGTGTGTATGTGTGTGTGAGTGTGTGTGTGTGTGTGTGTGAGTGTGTGTTTTTTTTACATCATGTACAGTAAGTGTTTCGCATTTTATTTAACAACATGGACCTGTCAACGGGTATTTCAGTCCACATGGTATCAATGTATGATACATGCAACTTGTATATGTGCGTCTGTGTGCGTCTGTGTGTATGCATCTGTGTATGTACATGCGTGTGGGAGTGTGCGTGTGTGTGTATGCGTACGTGTGAGAATTTTTGTGTGTGTGTGTATGTTTTATATCATATAAGCTCATGGACGAACTGAAGTGTTGTTAAAGGTATGCGAACCATTGGCCCTTTGGTTTGTAGCTGACCGTGATATCTGCGCTACTAAATAAGAGATGCCTACGATTTGAACAAAAGAAAGTCACTATAGTGAAAACAGTTTGAAACAATAACGACTTTTCGAACGATTCTCTGCCAATTACTTTCATTTTAAGAAACCACAATTAACACTTCCTGTGACAAATTAGAGGTTATGGCGGACATTAATCTTAATCGTAATTTCAGAAGATTGAAGAGCAAGAACCAGACATAGAACAGACAGACAGACAGACAAATAGACAGATAGATAGATAGATAGGTAGGTAGGTAGATAGATCGATAGATAGATGGATAGATCGATAGATAGAACGAAAAATAAACGGGAAAAAAGCGGCCATTAAATCAAATGCTTAAATCTCCCTTTTCTTTATCAGCCTCATTGTCTTGCTCTCATACAATGTACAAGGCAAATAAACACACACATGCAAACATATACATATATGTGTGTGTATTTCTGCACACCGGTATATATATATATACATATATATA
>NC_068993.1:16224250-16228730 GCF_001194135.2 Octopus bimaculoides
TATATATATATGACGTGTATATATATATGACTGTGTTTGTGCTTGTATGCATATGTGTGTAAGCATGTATGTATGAATGCATATATGGCTGTATGTAATTATGTACATATGTTGGTAGGTAGGCATATAGGTAGGTAGGGGAGGAATGGAAGGAGGAAAGGAGGGAGGTAGTAAAAGTCTTCGTTGAGATTTAACCTCTTCCCAAATTTTAAGCCAGTTACAAATACAATTTTATGAATCAACGGAGTTCCTACAAATTGCGATTGACGGTTAATACCCCCCATATATACACACAAGCACATACACACATACACACACACATACACTCACACATACATACACACATACGCATATGCATACATACACAGATACACATACATACATGCATACATACATACATACATACATACATACATACATACATACATAGACGGTGCATTCGAAAAGTGTCCGATTTTATTTGTTCCTGTCAAAACTAATACCGTGTGAGCAAGATCCTTTGGGCGGAATGTGACGTGTCAGTTCCCAGTTGTTATGCCTAGAGTACAGACGTGTAGTATGTGCTCGTCGGATTTTAGGTTTCAACAAACGCCTCGTTCAGAAATATTCCATCAAATTTTGTCAAAAGCTTGATGATACTCAAGCTCAAATCATCCTGAAGATTTAGCAGGCCTTTAACAATTATGCCATGGCCAGAACTCAGATCAAAGGGTGGTACTGCCGCTTCAAACACGGCAGTACCACAACGGAGAATGAGACACATTCAGGCAGGTCATGTACAAGCCAAAACGTGGAGCCGATTGTGGATGTTTGGTGAATGGTCATGGAAGACCGTTGCGTAACAATCCAGGAAATTGCTCACGAAGTGGGAATAAGAACAGGATCAATGCATTCCATTTTAACGGAGGATTTGTGACTCAGATTTCATGAAGTGAGGAGCAGCTGGATACCTTCGCTTGTCTAGAATAGACAGGCAGTTACTCTGATGGCAACCGAAGCGAAAGATAATGCGTGACGGACAAGTTTGAAATGACTGGCAATAAACAGTGTCCTCTTCGATGAAACCTCTTTCAACCTCTATTTTATTCCATTCAGAGAAAGAGATTAGGTTGCGAAGGTGGGTACAGTCTTCCAGTGAATTTACAGAAAAGTGGATGCGAATAGTGGCTGTAGAGTGCATGATTAAATCTACTCCCAGCACGCGTCTCTAAACTGGAATTGACATCTGGTGGGAGGGGACTTACTCTTGATAGTACTGATAATCTTGGATCTATAGGGTTTCTTGTTTAACCCATGTCACTCATATGATGTCTCATATACCTGTATTATTGATTTTCAAGTCAGTTTTTTTCTACACCCGTTTCAAGCACCAACAATAACTTGTATTGCCTCGTCGGCTTTGTCGCACAACTAAACAAAAGAATTTTGCTTTTTAATCATACACTTTGCTAAGTTCGCATCGTTCCATAAATGTATAACGTTTCTTTCAGTAAGGCACCGAACTGAGAGAGTTGTTACCGCGCTGGACAAAATACAACATTTCTTCCGGCTCTTTTCACTCTGAGTTCAAATGTCACAGAGGTGGACTTTGCGTCTCATTCCTTCGGGGTCCATAAAATAAGTATTAGTTGAGTATTAGAGGTCGATGAAATCGACTTCATCCACCCACTAAAACTGCTGGCATTGTGCCAAAATTAGAAAAGATCACAACCATCAGCGTCAACGCTTTTCCCGCTTTAACAGAATATAATTAATCAGATAATTAATAAACAGCAACCAAATGATTATTCCTTCACTTAACTTATCGACATAAATCACATACGTAATTGCATTATAAAGGGTGCTTAAGCGTCCATAATGTAATTTATTTTATACGATATTTCTGTTCATTTTCAACATATTTATAGCAATTTAAAAGGTTTTATTTCATATTTACACAAATTCTCGTTACGTTGAAAATTCCAAACTGCATATATCCATTCAGTTCATTCTATTTAATTGGGTCTTCAGATTAATTTGATGTTGCTTTCCTTTCTAATTGTCATATTTTCATCTTTTGTCTTTTACTTGTTTCAGTCATTAGACGGCGGCCATGCTGGGGCAACACCTAAAAGAATTTATAGTCGAATGTATTGACCCCAGTACTTTTGGTTTTAAGCCTGGTCCTTATTCTATCGATTTATTTTGCTGAACCGCTAAGGTACGGAGGACATAAACACGCAAGCACTGGTTGTCAAGCGGTAGAGGCGGGGACAAACACAGACACACATGCATAGATATATACATATTAGGGTTATGATTTTTTGATTTCTTTAAAAGTAAGCAATTTCCTGTACTAAAAGTCGATGAACAATTTTATATAAATAGAAAAAATAACCTTTATTTTAAGTTAACCCCTGAATATTCATTTCCAAGTTGCCAATTATCCAAAGTGTGTTGTAACGGATTAGTTTCAAGTTTCTTGCCTATAAAATACAGAAAGAAATAATCATTCCATATTATCATGTACATGTGTGTGTGTATGTGTGTGTGTCTCTGTGTGTGTCTGTCTCTGTGTGTGTGTGTGTGTGTGTATAGGACTGGTTCCTTTCAATTTCCGTCTACCAAATACACTCACAAGGCGACAGTAGAAGACATCGAGGGAGCTGCGTAACGGAACTGAACCCGGGACCATGAGGTTGAGAAGCCTGTGGTTCTTACCACACAGCCATGCCTGCGCCTTATACACACACACACACACGCGCACACACACGCACGCACGCACGCACATATATATATATGCGAGTGTGTGTGTGTGTGTGTGTGTGTGTGTGTAATAAGATACGTACATGCATATATGTGTATACATGCATATGCATATATATTCTTTCTATATGTCTGCATGAATGCATGCATAATTGCAGGTATGTATGTTCGTATGCATATATGTATGCATTTGTGTAACCATGTACCTATGTATCTATGTACATATCTATTTGTATATTACAGTGAATATCGATATATCGAAATTTTTTGCTTGCTTGCTTGTTTGTTTTGATTCTTTTTTCTTTTCTGTTTCTTGATTTTTGTTTTCAAAATAATCATAGATTACTCAACGATTTACTTCCTTAAAAAATATTTCTCTATCAATTTTTTGTTTGATTCTTCCGTATGTGTGACTCTTTTCCATTCGTTGCATGATAAAAATAATTTCTTCGCAGACTTTGGACTAATTCTAGTCAACATCAATTTTGTAACATCTCATATTTATTACATTAAATTAGCTGTATGTCTGATCTTCATTAACTTTGCCGTGTGTGATTAATGTTTCAAATTCTTGAGTTCTCACTTTATGTATATCTTCCAGCTGCTATGGTCGCCTTCTCCGCACACACTACATAAAGCATCTCCGACATCGCCTGGCGCCTGGCACCTAGAATGTCGTTAAGCACTCACAACCCTCTACTAATCGGGTAATGGGATCGGTGGATGTTCCGCTTTAGAAATTTATAGAGGATTAGTGGAGGGGAAGTGTGACGACGTTCTCGGGGAGACTCTGGTCTCCTATGAGAACGAACTGGCTAGTCTGTTCCGGAGGACTTTTCAGTCGGGGACTATCATAGATAATTTCCAAATGTCCTTGGACTGGCAGTGCTACAGGTTCGAGATAAACTCTATAGGCACGGATGTGCTGTCAGACGGACTTGCCCGAGGAGCGCGCAGAGTGACGAAACCGTTCTGCACGCCCTCGTTCAGTGTCTGGAGATTGTTGACTTTTGGGGTTATGTCGAACAGCTGCTGTCATGTGTGGGACGGATCCGTCTCTCGACCAAGTCAGTAGTGATGGTCGCACTGCCACCGTCTTTCAATCGGGCAAGCAAGGCAGTTTTTCCCATGCCTAGCGGCTGTGGCGAAAGAAATTGTTTGGTGGACAAGACTGAAAGGCATGAGGACAGATACATTCCTCTTTGGTAGAGCTCACATTGACTTTTTCAAGTTTCACTTGAAAAAAGAAACTGAGAGTGGAGAGGGAAGGGTTGTCCTCGAATGAGTTTATTGAAAGGTGGGTAAAAGTTGTGAAAATGGCAAGAGTGGGTGGTACCTCTCTAAGTGTAGACCTGTGAGTCGGAGAGAAGGAATTGGGGAGGGCACTTGCTCCTTGGGTTTCAGGTAAATCTCGGACAGTGGGGTTTCTCGATTATCCCTGGAGGCGTTCCCGTATCGTGAGGGCCACATCCCGCCTTTTTTTAAACCTTTGTATGCTATGCATATGTCCTTTTTCAGTGTATACCGTGTATACTAACACTTTTTATCATTTCATTATTATATATAGCCCCCCCCCACACACACACACACACATTTTATGTCTGTCTCTGTATTGTCCCCCTCATCCTTCGCCCTTGTGGCAAATAAATGAAATCATTATTATTTGTATTATTATTATTATTGATAATAATAATAATAATAATAATAATAATAATAATAATAATAATAATAATAA
>NC_068993.1:16228916-16234158 GCF_001194135.2 Octopus bimaculoides
TAACTCGAATGTGGAATCTAAAAACAGAAACAATTCCTATCATAGTAGGTGCCTTAGGTATAATAAAAAAATATTCAGATAAATACATAACAAAAACACCAGGACTTACAAATATATATCGCATACAGATAATTGCACTACTGGGCACTGCACACATCCTACGCAAAACACTTTCAATACAGTAACCATAAGAGCACCACAGCAAACTACAGCACATACCCAAGGCGTACAGAGCTGCGCTCGGTAGTGAAGTGAAAGCACGTTATAAAAATAAAACTACTGAACAATAATAATAATAATAATAATAATAATAATAATAATAATAATAATAATAATAATAATAATAATAATATTGTCTCTTTTAGCTCCAGAGTTCAAACACCACCGTGGTCGACTTTGCCTTTCATCCTTTCGGGGTCAATAAAATAAGTACCAGCTGAACACTGGGGTCGATGTAATCGACTTACCCCTTTCCCTTTCCCTGCTATTTCTCCCCTCTGTGTATTAGCACGTTTAGACGATGAAATGTTCCCAGTAAAAATCTCCAGAAAAATTATTCCATTTCATAAGTGCTTCTTCAGTGAAAGCTAAAACCAATCGGAATCGGATATTTTTGCCAAACTGAAGTCTTTATTCTACAGCACCTACGCGAATATTGATAAGTTCCAGAATTGTTGCTGCTCCACTCGTAGTTAAATACTATGTATACTTTGGGGACAGGGAATCTAAGATCTAGTTTAATCTTGTTAGCACATTTTTCTCTTTTATTCTATAGTCCTAAAGGGTTGTAAACATCCTTCTTCAATCGAGAAATCATTTTAGTTTGTTATACATTGACCTTGCAGAAATTCCCTTAATACAAGTTTTTCCGTGACATGACTATCACATTGTGTATCCTTTCTTACTTGACCTTAAGGAAGAAAACTTCTTTCACTTTAAGGATAATATATTCAGTTTCAACAATTCCAACTTTGATAACTAGCCATTTCTTGCTTTGGCTTTCTCAATCATTCTTTCGTTCTCAATCTTTCTCTACCTCTCTTTTCTCTTCACTTTTCTTTTTCTCGTTATTTTTGCGTCTACATCCTTCTTTTTTTCTGTATATCGAACGTTTTCTCTCTTTCTCCCTGCCTGTCTTTCTCTCTCAGTACTTTTATATCACTCTTTCTCTCTTTCTTTCTGTTCTTTCTCTCAGACACACAAACACACGCATTTTACTTTCTTCTTTTTGTGCTTCTCTCAGTCTCATTACCAATGTTTAGAGTATTCACTAAACCATTGAATATGTCGATTTGGGCAAAACGCCATTAATCATCATTTCATTTGGCAAATAATATCTTTCTTTCTTTTTTTTATATATTGTTGAAACAAAATTATGACATGGTTTCCCGCCTCAAGGATAAAATGTTAGATGCGTAAGTTAGCTGCATAACTCTGATCTCATTGGATCCGAATGTCGTAAATTCTATCATATGACCGCTGTTGGCAACACATCACTGCCAACAATCTTATCTTACTTGGCTCTATTTTTCTAATGGGTAATCTACATTTTACTCTAAGGAAGCAGTGGCCTTCCGTTTCTACCTCGCCACCGCACATCCATCAACAATGACCAGCTCCCAGCGGGATAGGGAGTCTATGAAAACACATTATACTCTGTAGCTTAGTAAACTGCAGTGACATTTAAATACCGTTACAAGGAACATAGAATTGAATCAGCTTAAAATCAAACATAATTTTAAGATGTCCTTCTCGGAAAACAAACACACTGTACAAGTGAGTTAAACTACAATGGTGATATTCGTTCACCCCACAGGCAAGTCGCAGTCCATAATGAGAAAAACTTAACGTTTATTGGCACCAAAGAAAACTAGCGATAGCAAGAAATTTCACAGAAACGAAAAACAGACGCAATGGCTTTGTGGATTGTCATTTTTTTCTCAATTTGCCAGTCATGAGTTCGTTTCGCATTGCAAGAATTTCTTTATTCTCTTAGACCGAAGCACTTAATACTATTTGCCTTCAACTACTGAAAACAAAAATTCCGAAGAAAAAAAATAAAATTCGAAAAACATAGACATTTCTTGTTGCATTCAATTGATTTACTTCTATGCAAAAAAAAAAGATGTAAAATATCAAATCATTGTTAAAAACAATTTCATCTCATAATAAACTTTAAAAATCATCGTATTTTTTTCTATTTTCAGTACAATAGTCAAAAATAATCTAAAACTTAGCTTAAGTGTACATTATCGTCAACTTAAACTGCTTCTAATTGTTCGAATTTTGTTGGCTTTATGTTCAGTATAAATGTATAGAGTAGCAAGAAATAATATCACTATAAATAGTAGGTTCGTAATGGTTAATGGGCAACACCAAGGTAAATCAGATCGATTTTTAAAAATAAAAACAATCCAGGAAGGTGTATGTTACTGGGGCTGCACTTGGCACTTCATTTATACAGGGCCGTTAAAATAAATAGCAGTTTAAATCTTCCATACACAGCTACCATTTTTGGACGATTTCCATACTTCTTATGTAACAGCATGATTTCTTGGAGTTGGAATATCTTTATTGCCTCACCGGCGTTTCAATCAAGACGGTTTTGTGTTCTATTCTGGCATATAATATTCAGAAATGAGTTATATAATGCATCTACTTATTTTCAGTGGAGGCGCAATGGCCCAGCGGTTAGGGCAGCGGTTAGGGCAGCGGATTCGCGGTCATAGGATCGCGGATTCGCGGTCATAGGATCGCGGTTTCGATTCCCAGACCGGGCGTTGTGAGTGTTTATTGAGCGAAAACACCTAAAAGCTCCACGAGGCTCCGGCAGGGGATGGTGGCGAACCCTGCTGTACTCTTTCACCACAACTTTTTCTCACTCTTTCTTCCTGTTTCTGTTGTGCCTGTAATTCAAAAGACCAGCCTTGTCACACACTGTGTCACGCTGAATCTCCCTGAGAACTACATTAAGGGTACACGTGTCTATAGAGTGCTCAGCCACTTGCACGTTAATTTCACGAGCAGGCTGTTCCGTTGATCCGATCAACTGGAACCCTCGACGTCGTAAGCGACGGAGTGTCAACAACTTATTTTCAAGAATGTACGGGAAAATTTTAGGTTATTTCTAAAAGATTGACTGGGGTTACACAAACTTAAGAAAGTTTACGATAAAGTTAAAAACACACCTTTCAAAAACCTTGGTCCGAGGGAAAATGAACGTACATAAAAGAAATCTATTGCATTGAAAATGTTGGGGACCGTTAGTATCGAAGCTTCTTCGTTGACTCAATAAATACCAGTTATATACTGAGGAAGATTCAATAAACTAAATACCTTTCTTGCAACATAATTATTAAATATTTGGTTTAATTACTGCGTTTAATTTCACTTTGTGTGAGTTGTTTACCTCCGCCATATTGTTTACAAATTTTAGCACAAGGCCAGCAATGGACAATACCCCCCATGGACAATACCTCCCCCCGCCAAAAAAAAGACAACAGATGATGATTTAAAACTCCTTAATATATTGGAGAGGGGGTAATTAACCAAGGGGGTAATTGTCCTGGGAGTAGTTGTCGTCGGGGGAATTGTCCTATGGGGGAATAATTGTCCGAAGGGGGTAATTGTCCTCCGTGTGTGTATGCGTGCGTGTGTTTTTATGTGTTTTGCTTAGTCTGGAGGAAAGGGAAAATCACATGATTATTACAAGCCCCTCTAAAACTGACGAGATTGATGTCATTAATGTTCCTATTAACTATTGCTAGTGAACACCTGCTGAAAGGACATGAGCAGAGAGGAAATTCCAGAGGAATGATGTTCTGAGAATGAGGTATAAGGGAATAGCGGTTAGTGTAATGAAGGGACAGTTGGACACACCATGATCGCGGAAAGGTGAGGAAACGTGTGAAACGGGGTGCCTGGATGATGGAGGTTCTAAAGTAGCTTGGGTGATGGCGGTACGAAAGTAGCCAACTTCTCGAAGGAGTATCCATTATAGTAGCGATATGAACGACAAAGTGAGAGGACGGTACTCCAGTGACCGAGAAGTTGGTGTCTTCCGTTATTGATAGAGTGCTAGTAGGCCAACTGAACTTCTTTGGGTGTTATATAGCAATGGCTCTCAGCCGGGGTCAATATAGCCCCTGAGGGTCCATATAATATTCTAAGGGTCCACGCATCAAAATAATAAATTTGGGATCCCCAATAGTATTTTAATGACCCATGAAAACAATCTTGCTTTAGATGTATGTATTTGTATGTATTGCAAGAAACAGCTAGGTTTCTTTCTCTGACATTTTACATAGTTCAGCCAACATCAAGGAAAGAGTGAAAAGCAAATAGGATTTTTTTTTAAATTTCTTTAAAACTAGTTCTCAAACATCAAATGGCTAAGGAGCTCCACCAGAAGAAAATAGTAATCAAAGGGGCCCTCAGATAAAACATGGTGGAGAACTCTTGCTATATATATATATCATTGGACGTAGGAACAACGTTGTTATAAATGTAGGAATAGCACTCCATTGTGATCCTCACTCAAGCCTTGTAGAGTCTTAGCACTTGTTGAGGGCTGAAGTATCTCCTGGCCCTAAAGAGAGGAGCTCATATCCGAGACGCTATCCTATGCTTAGGATGTACCTTTGTCAGAGGAGAACCGAAGTGTTAGCGCGGCCCAGTAGCTGGAGCGATTGTGAGGGGTTTAGTTGAGTGCCGCTCATGTCGAGAGGGGATGTGGTACGATGCTGTTCTTTCGATATGAATAGCACTTGAGTTTCCTGCTGTTCCAAGAGACACGATTGGCATAGCTCCATAAGAAAATGCTCTTACAGTTTCCATTAATGAAATCATTGAAGGTTCCTATTTGTGGAGTCTAGGATGATGCATGTTTAGGGAGCGTCGGAGAGGAAAGGAGGATCGTGTCACCTGCCGATGCGTGAGCGTTTTTGGAGGTAGTAGTAAGTAGATCATTGATGTAGAAAACGAAGAGATTGGGGATGGAGAGGAGAGAGACCTAGGGGAACATTTGGAGTTTATAGAGGGTGGGGAAGAAATGGTTCCGTCAGTACATATCTCAAGGGTACGATTTGAAAGGAAACTGCTGATCGAGGAGATAAGTGATGGGTGTTGCCCGTAGTTTGGTATACACACATACACACGCACATACATGCATACATACATATATATATATATACATATACACACACACATATATATCTATAGACACACACATATATGCACGCAT
>NC_068993.1:16234379-16235446 GCF_001194135.2 Octopus bimaculoides
AGATGTATTTGTATCTGTGCTTGTGTGTGTGTGTATGTGTGTGCTCATATATTTCTCTGATGACAGCAGCGGAAAAAGAAATATAGATATTCACTGATTATATACGTATAAGCGTAGATAAATCATTTGCGCTTTTCCTGTCTATAAATAATTCACAAAAGTGCTCCAATATTCGTCATTAACTACAAAAATGATATGTGAATATAATTTACAGAAATGCGATTCTTACAGAACGAACATATTTGTGTGTGTGTGTGTGTGTGTGTGTGTGTGTGTGTGTGTGTAAAATGATTTAACAGCTGGTTTGATAAGTAAACATATTCAGATTTAAAACAATATCTTATTAGCTCATGTATGTATGTACAAAGAGGAGCATTAAAATTAAAAATAGGCTATATATACTCAAATAAATAAGAATATATATATATATATATATATATATATATACGTGTATGTGTATATATACATATGTATGTGTGTGTGTGTGTGTGTGTGTGTGTGTGTGTGTGTGTGTGTGTGTATGAATATACACATGCACATACACTCACAAACACAAACACACACATGTATGTATGTATGTATGTATGTATGTATATTTCCGGGCACGAATTCGTGCTTCAAATAATCCAAAATTTAAAATGAAAAAACTAAAGCACGTGAAGTTGTCAACAGAGGAAGAGATATAGAAAGAATCGTAAAAGAAATGTGTTTTTTTTTATTCTATACAGGCCAAAAAATCCGAAAAGGAAAACCGGAAAGATTCCAATTCAATGGAAATGTTCATAAATCATTTCCGAGTTTTCAGTCTGTAAATTATTTCTCATACATACACTGATGTATATGTACGTGTATGTATGTATCTGTGTACATACATACATACATATATATGTATATATATATATATATATATATATATAAAATATATATAGTTTTAGGGAAAATAACCAATTTTCAAGAACTCATCGATGAAAATCCACTATCACATATAGAAAAATTAATAATTAAAAGCACAATAAATGAGTATAATATAAAGTAAAGTAAATATCATAAGATAAATATAATAAAAA
>NC_068993.1:16239077-16239613 GCF_001194135.2 Octopus bimaculoides
ATATATACGTATATATATAAATATATGTGTGTGTCTGTGTGTGTATACATATGTATATGTGTGTATGTGTGTGCATGCATGTCTGCGTGTGAATGCATGTGTGAGCGTGTGTGTGAGCGTGTGTGCACGTGCGTATGTGTGTGTGTGTATGTATGAGTGGCAATGTTTGTATTACCAAACAACTGCACTTGGTGATCGGCTGAACCGGAGACTGCATTTGTTGTTTTATTGTATAATTTCTAATAATTTATTGAAGAATAAGTGTTATGTTACAGCAATTGAAGACTGGTGGCGATGGGAGGAAGGGTGACAGTGGAAGGTGTTGGTTGATAGTTGGTGATGTAGTGAGTGTACAGACACGACGGAAGGGCAGGTGTGCAGGGATGTTCGGTTGTAATCATTCCCGAAGATTCTGTTGGTGTCAATAATGTTGGTAAACACTGTGATAAGGCATGGCGAAAGTGATAGTGAAGATTGTGGTAAGACTGCGTTACTGGTGGTGGTGGTGGTGGTGGTGGTTGTGGTGGTGGTGGTGG
>NC_068993.1:16240482-16242581 GCF_001194135.2 Octopus bimaculoides
GTGGTGGTAGTGGTGGTGGTGGTAGTGGTGGTAGTGGTGGTGGTGGTGGTGCTGGTGGTGCTGGTGCTGGTGGCGGCGGCAGCGGCGGTGGAAGTGCTGCTGGTCGTCTTGGTGTTGCTGGTGATGATGATGTTAACGATGAAGAGACGGTGATGACGATAAAGAGACGGTGATGACGATGAAGAGACGGTGATGACCATGAAGAGACGGTGATGACGATGAAGAGATGGTGATGATGATGACGATTATGACGACGACGACGACGACGACGACTACAACGATGATGCAAGTAAAAGTGACAAAAACGAGAATGGTAACACCAGCAGGAAACTTTATCAAAATCATTTTTTCTCCAAAGTGATTAACAACAATAAAAAACCAAAAGCGCACATACACTCAAATATCTAACTATGAAAGCTCAAAATTGTAGATTATAAAAAGAAACATTGTCTCAAAACTAAACACATTTTATGTCTTTTTTTTTTTTTTTCCCCCCATTATTTCGAAAAAATTTCCAAAATATATAGATTTATATTGTGGAAACATTTTTATAAACAAACATTGAAGCGCCGGGTGAGTTGATGTTTTTGAAATGAAGGAAATTTCGAATGCAGGAGAATAGCTGTGAAAACAGCTCAGAGGATCGAATATAAGGACACCCTTCGACGAGACGGGTAAAAAGTGGCCAGCAAATTCGAGTCATTTAGCTCAATGGTTCAGCCGGAATTTGGAAGGTACAGAGTTCGGTTCTCTATAGCGGTTATTTTAAATATACTCTGACAAACTACCCAAACGACACCTTACGACTTCCTGCTATTAACGCCTACTCTCTCTACGTTCGGTCAAGTCTATTCTCGCAGGGGGGGGGGGGTTCGTGACTTTCACCACAACAACAAATAATAATAATAATAATAATAATAATCCTTTTTAATAGACCTGAAATTCTGGGGGAGGGGATAATCGATTACAATGACCCCAGTTTTCAACTGGTACTTATTTCATCGACCCCGAAAGGATGATAGGCGAAGTCAGCCTCGTCGGGATTTGAACTCATTAAGTAAAGACAGACGAGATGGCGCTATGCATTTTATCCGGCGCGCTAAGGAGATGAGGGCGACGGCGACGACGACGACGACGATGATGATGATGATGATGATGATGATGATGAATATGATGATGATTATGATGATGATGATGATGATTCTTTGTACTATAGGCACAGGGACTGAAATTTAGGGCAAGTGAATAATTCGATTAGACTGGACCCTCGTACATAACTGGTCCTTGATTTATCGAGCCCGGAAGAATGAAAGGCAAACGGAGAGCGTAAAGACGGACGAAATGCTGCCAAGCATTAATGACAGTATCAAGAAAAAAAAATAATAATGACATCAATAATAAAAATTGTAATAACATGGATGCCAAGAACTATGAAATCCAGAATATTAACAACAGCATCTTCCTTCTCTATCTCCTTTTGTTCCAATTACCGCACCACTAGTACTAGCACCAATACCACCCACTTACAATAATTATTTAAACAGTAATAATATCAACAACGTGAGCAACAATAAAATGAATCAACAACACAAGAACAACTAGTAACAATAATAATAATATAAAACTACCGATGCCGAGAACAATGGCTACACTAACAAACACTAAAACAATATGAACGGCAATAGTAACAAAAACAACAACAACAACAAAAACTTCAGAGAGATTATATTTATTATGTTTGATATTTTAACAGAAAACTTTGAAAATAATTTTCAAAAGCACATAAAGTAAAGCAAATAAACAGCAACAATAGTATGGGGAACTGCCAGAACGGCAACGAAAATAACGGAAATTCCAATAACAACAATAACTGCTACTATAGAGCTATCTATATTTATAATAGCTTCACATCGCTCACAAACAAAAGAATATGATTTAATTAATATTGCTATAACTTAGTAATTGTTTTAATCGAGGAAATAATGCGTAGTGGTTAAGAAGGTATCTTCTGCCATCATCAAAACACGTCCGATTTTATAATTGTAATTGGACAAACAGTTCTAATATAATATAGGAAAGATTAATATATATATATATAT
>NC_068993.1:16243152-16243870 GCF_001194135.2 Octopus bimaculoides
TATATATATATATATATATATATATATATGAATGTGTATGTATTTATATATATATATATATATATGTATATATATATGTGTGTGTGTGAGTATATGTTACGTGTGTGCGTATACTCTGTATGCGTATATATAAGTACAAGTGTGCGCATGTGTGTAAGCTGAATGTATGCAATGTGTATCCACCTTCTACTCAGAGTCGATGATATAAACGAGAGGGAATCACAAAACAGTTTGAAACATATGGAATTATATATATATAAAATTTCAATACGGGGCAAATAATTCAGGAGAAAATATTTGCGAAGATATTATTGACTCTATCATTATCTAGTGAAACAACTAAAAATGATAATAACAGAATCAATAATATAGGCGATTGCGGGCCCCAAAAAACATTAAATACCTGAAGGATTAGAATTAATCAAATTACATACTAACTATCTCTACCTGTTGGAAATAAGAGTTTTGACTGTTGTTTCCAGCAGGTAGGCATCCTTAGTATGTCCTTTGATTAATTTTTATATATATATATATATGTAACCTCGTGGGCATCGGTACCATTTTCCTCTTTCTCCGTTCTTCCATTCTCCGAACTTTCCATCTTTCCGACGAAGGGCTACTCTTCCCTTTCCTGAGCGTCCAATAACACTATCCGTATCACGTCCTCACTTTGTTGTTTTTTTTTGTTATTGTTTTTTTGAACTTATATATATATATA
>NC_068993.1:16244004-16246566 GCF_001194135.2 Octopus bimaculoides
ATGTATGTATGTATGTGTGTGTGTGTGTGTGTGTGTGTGTGTATGTATGTATGTATTTATATATATATATATATAAATATATACATATATATTATATTATATTATATATATATATATATATATATATATATACACACACACACAACTGACTACATTATATTAAGGTTTGTGGTTATTTATCTTTCACATTCCAAACAACATCGAAAAAGCGGTGGTTTTTATTTTCGCTGAATGTTAAATGTAAGTGTTGCGTTTGCCTATTCTTAAAGGTACATAATGTTATGTCTAAATACGAAGACCAACTTACGTCTGCCAGCTTTACCGCAGAGCAAAATACATACAACTTGCTAAGTCATTTGACGTTCAGTGGACATAAATTGATGCTGGGGGGGCAATTTCACTGGAATTGATCATCTAACGGGTGATTGTTTGCAGAATTTATCCCCATAATGCTGAAAATCATATTCTTACAAATTCTCACGGCCAATGAGGAAGTACTTTACGAAAGTCCCAGCATTATTGGATGCCATACCCGAGTTCAATATACAAAGTTACATGTTGGGGCAGATAGCATTCTTACATGGAAGCCACACACTTTTCAACAGTTGTTCGAGTAAGATGATACATATATGTGCGTGTGTATTTGTAAATGCGTGTGTGTGTGTGTCTGAGTGTGTATGTGTGTGTGTCTGTGTTTGTGTGTGTGTGTGTCCAAAGATGAGTTTAAAGAGATATATAATTCGGGATGTTACCGTGTTTCCTCTTAAATCGCTTTCATATACCGGCTAACCACAGCGGTCCTTCAGAGATACCCGAGTTAAGAATGAGCTGCTAGACTCTGGTAATTATTCTCGCTTGACTGCACACTTTCTCGGTACTGTACAATTTCTGTAGAGCAAGTAATAGTATTAACAATGGTAAGGTGAACGGAGAACTTCCTCATCTATAACTTTATTAAACAGTTATTTTCAGCGTTCTTTTACAGAAAAGAATGGTGTAAATAATTCTTCAATAAAATTATAGATGTGGAAAATTTCCGTTCTCCTTATCGTTATTCATCATATATATATATATATATTTATATACAAAGTCACACGTTTCGAAGTCGCTGTCAGTACTATTCTTTCTAAAGAATAATAAATTTGTACTCTACTAAACGTATTGAGTAATCCTTCAATTTAATGCAAAACTGTTTTTACTTTAGCATAAAAACACACACACACACACATACACATAGATACATATATATATATATATGTGTGTGTGTGTGTGTGTGTGTGTGTGTGTATAAATGTGTGTGTATATATATACACACACACTCATATATATATATATATATATATATATGTGTGTGTGTGTGTGTGTGTGTGTGTGTGTGTGTGTGTGTGTGTGTGTATGCATGTATGTATGTGTATATGTGCATGTATATATATATATATATATATATATGCTTATCTCACATAGATTCAATCTTGCCCTTATTCAAAATCTGTCTACGTCTATACGGGTTTTTTTGTTTTGTTTGTGTTTTTTTTTCTTGATGTTATTTTTGGGGGGTTCATTGTTTATATATGGGTTTGTAGGTATAAAGAATATATGATATATTTCAATCATACAGTAACCAATATTGTGAGATAGCTGAACGTAAAAATAATGACAAAAAAAACAAAACGGATAAAAATATGTGTGTGTATGTGTGTGTGTGTGTCCGTTCTTGCGTTTATGTATGTGCTTCTATGAACATTTATATGCCTATATCTTTCAATGTAAGTGTATATGTATCTATGTATGCATGCATGTGTTCGTGACTGTATGCATTGAAATACACAAACACAAGAAAGATGTACTCACACGAAAAACTGTGTATGAATATGCGTACGATATACATACATATATATGTGTGTGTGTGTGTGTGTAAATATATGTATATATATATATATATATATACACACACATACATACATGCTCACACAAACACACACACACACATACACACGCACGCACGCACAGGATATATAAATATAACATTCACTTTTTTTTGCTAGCTTTTTTTCTGTTTTCTGCTATTTTTTCTTCGTTTCATTTTTTTACATACACTGTCTCTATTTTCTTTTATCACGTATGTCTAACAAATTTATGCATGTTGTTGTTAATGTTGTTGTTGTTCTTAATGTTATTATTATTATTATTATTATTATTATTATTATTATTATTATTATTTATTATTATTATTATTATTATTATTATTATTACTATCATTATTATTATTACTATTATTATTATTATTATTATTATTATTATTATTATTATTATTATTATTATTATTACTACTACTACTACTACTATTATTATTATTGTTGTTGCTGTTCATACTCTCTTTTTGTAATGTTTCTTAAGTATTTTTTGTTGTTTGTCTGGGCTTTTGAGGTAAGTCGACGAGAATGGGGTATTCTATATTGTTGCTTGTCTTACATGTATGTGTGTGTGTGTATGTATGTCTGTGTATATATATATATATATATATATATATATATATATATATGTGTGTGTGTGTGTGTGTGT
>NC_068993.1:16246576-16252044 GCF_001194135.2 Octopus bimaculoides
TGTGTGTATGTATATATATATATATATATATGTGTGTGTGTATATATATATATATATATTATTTCCAAAGAGTTTAACTGCACTTGATTTATGTTCAGTTCCGTAGTTTAACTTCTTAGCAGCCAAAACTGTCGCCGAAACCTCTCTTGCTAGATAATCTTTTTGTTTCTTCTTTTTGCGATTGTGAATTATTTACTAACAAAAGTATCCTGGTCGATGGAGACAGAGTCAAATAGAGAGAAAGTGAAAGAGAGAAACATACAGACAGACAGAATAACAGACAGATAGACAGACAGATAGACAGACAGATAGACAGACAGATAGACAGACAGATAGACAGACAGATAGACAGACAGACAGAAGAACAGATGTAGGTAACCTCTGAGACGTTTGTTAACATTTCAGAAGCTTGAATATCTCCTAAATTCAATAATTTTATCAACAAGAATCTACCGGCAAAAAAGAATATATATATGCAATGACGATGTGAGCGATTTACAAATCCGCATGTGATATTCACTCTGCTATAAAAGGCAACTAGATTCCACTGAAAAATCAAAGGTGGGGATGATCACGGCTGGAACGTTTTAGACCATAGGTCATCTCTGTGCTAAACAATAGCATTAAAAACTGCCTGTGCTACTAATGAGGGTAAAGTGTTGACAGTTTCATGTGTGTGTGTGTGTGTGTGTGTATGCATGCATATGTGTCTGTAGAGAAAGGGCGATATTATTATCATCATCATTATTAGAATAACTAGCACGCGCACTCTGTTTTCTTTATTGAGTACAAGAATATCTGAGCAAATGTACTCTATTTACCTATTCATTTCAAGTTTTGAAGTTTCATATCCCATCGTTGCATTGTCATTATCAAGGAGGCGTTCTGCTTTATGGTTATGTCATTTCTCCAAATGCTAAAGTCCATGTTTGTTCAGATTTATGTATAAACCATTGTTGCACTTTTGTCTTTTTCTCAATTTTTACATACCTACTGATGAAGTAGTTTGCATAGTTTACATTTAAAGACCATAACGCAACTGTCTCTTCTCTTTCACCACATATTTTACATTCAATGGAGATGCTTTCCTTATCTAAATTCTCCTTGATCCAGTGCAGGTAGAATCAAGCTCTTTGCTCCTTTCTTTAACACTCCCTTCTTAAGCCATTGAAAGAAATTCTGATCTGGATATCTGTCACCACTTTGAAGAAACATTTCATGTAAACTTTCTGCTCGTATCTTCCTTCAACTAACATAACAGCTCTACTTAATGCTATCAAATGTGTCTCCTTCACAGTGAATAACACATTTCCTTAACCTCTCTAATTCCACTTGTATATGAGAAACCAATTTCATTAAATTCAACCTTACCTTTTCCATAAGATAGATTAGCTTAGCTCTCTCGAACATAGAGTTTCATGGAGCTACACCATATATTTCTCAATGAACACTCTCGCAAGAATTTTTTCTTGACTGTTATAAACATCACCAAAAACACTTGATCGCGAGAAGTGGATGGGAATTGCAAAACGCTCTTCATACATTTTCTACAGGAATAGCGTTAACTCATACAGAATTAACATTCTACAGGATTCTACAGGAATAGCGTTACTTCATAGAGAATTCATACAGTGTTAATTCATACAGGAATAGCGTTAATTCAGTTGTAATTTCTTATCAATTTTTGAGTTTTTTTGCTAACCACGTTTACTCCTGCATTTTCACTTGCACAGCACTAGAGGTAGGCGTTTCCAGTTTATGAAGCCCAGTTGTATTCTCTGATTCTTTCGCTCTAATATAATAGCTACGTGGTTGTGGTATATATGGTTTGTAAAAAATTAACTTGACTTTCATCTTCACCAACTTTAGTAGATGTTACTTCAATTTGAAATGAATAGAATGGCTTAAAGCGAAGAATTAATACCATTAGTAATTTTCCTAAAATGTCAAAAATGGTTAACTTTGCATCTTTTATATTTTTTTTTTCTTGGCCTATGGTGCTTAACAAATAAAGTTGTGTCAGACAAAAACTAGTGTCATATTTGGAATCAGAGCATCAAAATTAGCCTAAAACAGCTTCACCTTAAAAAAAGTAAAACTGTAGCAGACCAGTGTTTTTGTTGAGTGAACGAAAAAAAAACATTGCTTAAGTCAGTATCTTTGATGTAAATCAGACGTTTTAGAGAAAAAACGGGTTTGAGAGAAAAAACACAAGCATCACAACCGTTATAACTGTATCCATGACTACCACCACTATCACAACAACAACAACAACCATTGCCACCACTATCACTATCGCTATCACCATCATTATGACCGTCACTACAACTACCCTCAAGCTCTTACCAACTGACTCCACCACCATCGGCGTTACCGACACTGCAACCACCACTACTGGCGCCATCATCACTAGCACCAAGATCAACATCGTCACTACAAGCATCACCACCACCAATTCTTACCAGCACCACTACCAATGTTACTCCCACCGCTGCCACTGCCACAACTACCACTACCTCTACAATCACAACTGCTACAACCACCACCACCGCAGCCACCATCATCATCGTCATCGTCATTGCCATCATTATCATAATCACAATCATCATCATCGTCATCATCATCATCATGATCGTCACCACCGTCGACGTCGTTGTCGTCGTTATCATCATCATCATCATCATTATCACTATCATCATCATCATCATCATCATCATCATCATCGCTATCATCATCGTCATCATCATCATCATGATCGTCACCACCGTCGACGTCGTTGTCGTCGTCGTCATCATCATCATCATCATTATCACTATCATCATCATCATCATCATCATCATCATCATCATCATCATCATCATCATCATCATCATCATCATCACTATCATCATCATCATCATCATCATCATCATCATCACCATCTTCATCATCTTCATCACCGTCGTCGTCATATCGTCACATATCATCAGATATGTGTCCGTGTTTGTGTGATATATATGAAATAAATTTCTTTGGGAATACTGAATCCCGAAGCACACAGATAAAGCTATAAACAATAGCATGTAAATAATCATTTCAAATTCTGGCACAAGGTCAGCAATTTCGTCAGAGTGGGTTAAATCGATTACATCCACCCAGTGCTCTCAATTGATACTAATTTTATCGACCCCAAAGGATGGAAGGTATACTGGACGTCAGTGGAATCTGACACACAAAACAAGCACGGACGAAACGCTGCTAAACATTTTGTCCGGCGTGTAAATGATTCTTCAAGCCTGATAGCTTGCAGCATGCATGTATTGGATTGCAAAAACCTTTTGGAATGCGTGCAGCCCTCGAATTTTCTATCCCAAACAGCTTTTCAACCAATATTTGCATGCTTTATGTGCTTCGAGATCCAATATTCCAAAAAAAAAAGAGATAGATATGTATATACATGGTTCCGGGTTCAGTCCCACTGCGTGGCACCTTGGGCAAGTGTCTTCTACTATAGCCTCGGGCCGACCAAAGCCTTGTGAGTGGATTTGGTAGACGGAAACTGAAAGAAGCTCATCCTATATATGTATATATATATATGTGTGTGTGTGTGTCTGTGTTTGTCCCCCCAACATCGCTTGACAACCGATGCTGGCGTGTTTACGTCCCCGTAACTTAGCGGTTCGGCAAAAAAGAGACCGATAGAATAAGTACTAGGCTTACAAAGAATACGTCCTGGAGTCGATTTGCTCGACTAAAGGCGGTACTCCAGCATGGCCGCAGTCAAATGACTGAAACAAGTAAAAGAGTAAAAAAAATATATACACATATACATGTACGTGTGTGTGTGTGTGTGTGCGCGCGCGCGCCTGCGTGTGTCCTTCGAATACAGGAGGCAAGTAAAGATGCCTTGCTGTGAAAATATCTCGTTGACACAATAATTCAAGTTTATTATTTGACTCGGGAGAAAAATCTCTTATCGTAGCAGCTGTCTCCAGCATTTGATGAAGAATTCATTAGGTCAAGTTTTACTGTTACAAAAAAAAGAAACAAACAAACAAAAAACACACTATTTATTGATTAATGTGCACCAGAATATTTGTAGACATGTTTCTGTTTTGTCTGGTAATTTTGTTGTTGTTTTCCGTCATCATTTATTTATATATTTATTTATATATTTATGTATTCATTTATTTAATATGGCTGGCATTACACTGTGTATGCGTGTGCATAGGGCGAAGTTGAAAAATTTGGATTGATCTGTGCCTTGTTGTTGTTGTTGCTGTTGTTATTGTTGTCATCGTCGTCATCGTCGTTACTTAATCTCATGTCTGCTCAGATTTACCAGATCTATGATCCAAAACGTCCCAACCGTGACCACCTTGTCATACTGCGTATCGGGTTCTAATTATCAAATGTCTATCACCAAATAGCATGAAGGTACCTGGCCTAGTGGTTTAGGATGTTATGTTCGGTTCCTAGACAAGGTGACGCGTTGTGTTCTTGAGCAAAGCACTCCATTTCACGTTCCTCCAGTCGGCTTAGCTGTAAATAGGTCACCCTACAACGGGCTAGCCTTCCGACCAGGGGAGAATTCCCCCCTGCTCATATAGCTAGAGTTGTGGCATCATTTGAAAACTAAAAGCGATGCAAAAAGGGGCATCGTGGCTTTGCTTTTTGATCGTGCTAAGTGGCTACACACACGGCGTGGCTACACACCCTGCATTGATACACACCCGACGTGGTTACACACCCTGCGTTGATACACGCTTTGCGTGGCTACACACCCTGCGTGGCTACACACCCTTTAAGAGAACCAACCAACCGGAACGACCTATAACCGTATCCACAAGGAAAACAACCAAGCAGAACGACAAGCTTGACCACGGAAGAAAAACGTCATCAATACATCTACCACTCTTTCTCCCTACCCCTCGCTGGTCACAGTTGTGTTCAGCTACTAATTCTTTTCAATATCTTGGCCCCGCCAAGCACAGACGAACATTCCTCGTCCCGTTTCATTCCGGTTCGTGCTTCTCAACGTTCAACATACACATACTTTTTCATGTCTGGTCGTATAGCCTTCTTTGTTTGTTTATTTCACTGTTTCGTTTTCCTCTCTTGTTTTCTGTCCGCAACTACATTCCTCCATGGAACAAATTTAATTTGTGTCCGTGGGAAGAACCATTGTAACGATGCGTCCTGCCCTAACTCTTCGAAACGGCAGTGTTATAATGGTGGCAGCTGATGAAGGAAATGTTCTCTATGTGGCCTGTGTGTTTTCTGTACCTTGTTTATCATTTTGTCCATGCTTTTTTTGCAACGTCATATACCCAGATATGCATCTATATATAAATGTACATGAAGGTATGTACATACATGTACATATATATGCATATACTCATATATTATTTGTATTATACATATATATATATGTTTATATATATATATATATGCGTGTATATATATGTGTGTGTGTGTGTGTGTGTGTG
>NC_068993.1:16254299-16255157 GCF_001194135.2 Octopus bimaculoides
TGCATATATATATATATGCACATATATATGTATATATATGCGTGTATATATATTTATGTGTGTGTATACATATAGGTATATATGTATTTATTTATTTATTTATTTATGTGTTTCAGCCAAGTGGCTGCGGTCATGCTGGTGCACCACCATGAATGCATATAAGGATGTATGTATGCATATATCGCATGTGTGCATGTATATATGCATTTATGTACGTGTGCTATTCGCGCTTTTCATTTAAAATAAATATTTGTTAATATTAAATTTTATGCATTTTTAAGCAAACGGATTTTTTTTTTCTATTTGAAAAAGAAAAGACAAACAGACACGCCGCGGTAACAAAATACAAAGCATTTCACCGAAAAAATAATTTAATTAATGTGTGGAACGGAAAATAAAGAATGGGTAGAGATGAGGGTGCTAACAAAAGAAATATCGGCAGGATGTGGTCAGCTGCAGATAATGTGACTGGCTGTTAATAAAACAATATCCTGGACGGAAAAACGCAGATACGCATCTCCAACCTAACATGGTTGCACATACATACATATACTCTTACATGTGCACACGCTCATATATTGGGTTGTCACATACATTCGTTTGCTATATCTTTTCTTCTACGTGGCACTCCTGCGTCATATGTCTGAAAAGAGGTAACATTTATTCAAGTGTATAGGAAGAATACAGCTACACAAAAAATGCTTAAAACACGACGATGATAATAGTTTTCGTGTTAATTGAAATAACGTTGAAAAAGATTAAAATAAACGGGGAAAGGGCAAAAACCACGTATTTATCTGACAACAAAATACACATACACGCTTATGTATATGTATATATATATATATATATATATAT
>NC_068993.1:16255374-16258511 GCF_001194135.2 Octopus bimaculoides
TACATATATATACACATGCATATGTAGGGGTGGCTATGTGGTAAGAAGCTTGCTTCCCAACCACATATTTCCGGGCTCAGTTCCTCTGCGTGGATCTACTATAACCTCGGACCGACCAAAGCCTTGTAAGTGGATTTGGTGGGCGGAAACTGAAAGAAGCCCGTCGTATATATGTGTGTGTCTGTGTGTGTGTGTGTGTGTGTGTGTGTGTAATTTATGTGTGTGTGTGTCTTTGTGTCTGTGTTTGTTCCCCACCATCACTTGACAATCGATGCTGGTGCGTTTACGTCCTCGTGACCTAGCGGTCCGGCAAAGGGGATCGATAGAATAATTACTATGCATACAAAGAATAAGTCTTGGAGTCGATTTCTTCGACTAAAAACCCTTAAAGGTGGTGCTCCAGCATGGCTGCAGTCAAATGACTGAAACAAGTAAAAGAATAGAGTATATATACATATTGGCTAAACTGGCAACATGACCATCCCCAAATACAACAATATATATATATATATATATATATATATCAACTCATTAAGAATGAAATGTTCGATTTTGAACTGTAAGTTTATTCTATTTGTCTCAACAAAAAGCAAAGCAGTTAATTACAGTATGCACCTAAATTATCAACACAATTTTGCCATTTTATTGGTAGCTTATTTATGCCAGCAGCAATGAATTCTTGAAAGCAAGATGTAATGAGATCACGAAAGACTGTTTTTGCCTCTTCTTCAGATTTGAAGTTTTTTCCTTGCAAAAAGTTGTCTAATGCCTTGAAAACATGATAGTCAGACGGTGCAAGGTCTGGTGAATATGGTGGATGACAGAGTACTTCCAAGTTCAGTTCCTATAACTGGAGTGGCATTCTTTGCGCAGCATGTGGTCAGCATTGTCTTGCAAGAGGATTGGCCTGTCTCCATTGACCAATCTCGGTTGCTTAATTGCAAGTTCACTCATCATTTCATTGAATTAGTTGATGTATACATCCACTGTATTTGACTTACCAGGTCTCATGAAGCTGTAATGGATGACGCTAGTGTTAGACCATCAAACAGACACCATTAGCTTTTTTTAGTGAATATTCTTTTGGAGATTGTGCTTTGGCACTTCGTTTCTATCCAACCACCGTGGAGAACGCTTGCTATTGTTGAAAAGAACCCATTTTTCATCACACGTAACAATACAATGCAAAAATGGTTCGCTTTCATTCCGTGACAGCAAAGAACAGCAAGTTTCAAGACAACATGTCATTTGATGCTCGTTCAGTCCGTGTGGTACCCAATTGTCCAGCTTCTTTATCATGCCGATTTGTTTCAGATGGTCCAATACAGTTGGAATCGAAACGTGAAACCTTCCTGCTAACTCACACGTAGTTTGAGATGTATCCGCTTCCACTACAGTTTCCAGCTCATCAATATCCACCTTGATCTCAGGTCTACCACCGGGCTGATTTTCAAGAGTAGTCACCTAAGCGGAACTTCTCAACCCATCGACGTACAGTGCGCTCATTCGCCACATCTTCACCAAATACCTCATTAATGCTTGGAGCTGTCTGCGATGCACTGGTTCCACGACGGAAGTCATTCATAAATAACACGAATTTTTTATCTATCCATCTGATCACAAAAATTGATTTACAAGAAAAAACTCACAATATAATCAGACACCACGAATTGCATTTCGAAGAATTCCTCTCAACACATGGCTATGATGCTCGCCCACTACTTCTGCTCATGATCAGAGATGCACATATCGTCAGCCACCAAGGGACATGCTCAACTGGTTAAGGTCAAACAACTGACGAGCAAGTCTGTGGTACTGAGCAGAATATTTGCTGTAGCCCATCTTTTTATACCAAGACAAAACAATGTACATGATAACACTTCCATTCAGTTAAGATAAGTAGCCATGAGAGCCACTGCCTGGTACTGCATTGTGGCATTTATTATTATTATTATTATTATTATTATTATTATTATTATTATTACCATCAGTGTTGTTTCTCTCGTTGTTCTCCCGCTGTTACTGTCGTCGTCGTCGTTGTCGTCGTCGTCGTACTTAGCTTTCTCCTTAGTATGTCTTTCGTATTCGAAATGTGATTGACTAGTGAACATATAGTTCGGAAATTGCCAGCGAAATCTACATCCGATTTGTCAACGGAGGAAAGATGGATGAGAGAAGGTAGAAACAGTGTGTGGGCATGTGTGTGTGTGTGTGTGTGCGTGTGTGTGATATCATGTTCACATGACTAAACACGTACACATACATATGCTAAATGACCGTATTTTCAATAGCTCACAATAGACTTCTTCTCCGAGCGTTCATTTCATACTACACCTGATTTTTTTATATATTTATTTGTTCTTTCGTTCGTTTTTATTTTTATTTCTCTTATACAGATCGAAAGATTTAATTTGGTGAATTAATGCTTTGAAAAATTACTGAAGGATAAAAAGAAAATAAGAAATTACCCCCTCTAACACTGTTCTCTGGCTTTTTTTAGTTGTTTTGTCTGATTTTTGTGTTTCCAATCTTTTTTTTCTATTTGGTATTTTCTTTATGGCTCCTTCTTTGTTTTTTGCTTTCGTGAATGGGTGTGTGGGAGTGTGGGGGAGTGTGTGTGTGTGTGTGTGTGTGTGTGTGTGTGTGTGTGTGTGTGTGTGTGTGTGTGTGTGTGTGTGTGTGTGTGCAGCTTGTACTTTTTTAATGTTTTAATTAGCTCGCTTAAAAACGAAAGAAAGAAGAGAAAAGAGAAATTAAATGAATTGATAGATAGATAGATAGATAGATAGATAGATAGATAGATAGATATAGAGACAAAGATACACACACAGATAGAGAGAGAGAGAGAGAGAGAGGGTGTGTGTGTGTGTGTGTGTGCATGTGTGTGATAGATAGAGAGAGAGGGGGGGGTGCATGTGTGTGATAGATAGAGAGAGAGAAAGACATCAAGAAAGAGAGAAAGGGAGAGTGAGAGAGAGGAGAGAGAAAGGGAGCGAGAGAGAAAGAGAGAGAGAAAGAAAGAGGAAGAGAGAGAGAAAGAAAGAGGAAGAGAGAGAGAAAGAAAGAGGAAGAGAGAGAGAAAGAAAGAGGAAGAGAGAGAGAAAGAAAGAGGAAGAGAGAGAGAAAGAAAGAGGAAG
>NC_068993.1:16258536-16259703 GCF_001194135.2 Octopus bimaculoides
CGAGAGAGAAAGAGAGAGAGAAAGAAAGAGGAAGAGAGAGAGAAAGAAAGAGGAAGAGAGAGAGAAAGAAAGAGGAAGAGAGAGAGAGGAAGAGAGAAAGAGAGAGAGAAAGAGTGAGAGTAAGAGAGAGAGAAAGAGAGAGAGTAAGAGAGAGAGAAAGAGAGAGAGTAAGAGAGAGAGAAAGAGAGAGTAAGAGAGAAAGAAAGAGAGAGAAAATCTCTCCTAACGAAATGACATCTTTTAATATCTTTAATCTACAGTAACAATCATGGTCTTCCCTCCTCCTCCTCCTCCCCCCTCCCCTACAAGTTTTTCCTAATCAACAAAGATAGCCTCTAAAATGCTTATGTGAGGTTCTTCCTATTGCTGCTGCTGCTGCTGCTGCTTGTATTGTTATTACTGTTAAGCTGCAGATGAAAAGCGTTCCAGTTGTGACAATCCCATCTTTTTTTTTTGTTCTTTTTTTTTCCTCACAAACAATATATCTAGGTCAACATTAGCCAATTGATCCGGAGTTTTATTAAGCTCCTTCTTAGACTGATATGCGTCTTATGACAATCTGAAATTCTCTAGAAAATAGCTGACTTTGGTAGTTGTCGTGTTTATTTCTGTTCTGGCAAACTTTGAACGGATGTCAATCATATGAGGATATTTATATATGGTCATTTGTGATGTTAGAAATAGCAACCAAACCCCGCTTAAATCTTATCATGCCGTCTTAAAAATAAAGGAAGATCCACTGGATAATATAATAGTAATCCTGTAGATAACAGATATGGGATTATTGCTGTTTGAAAGTCTTTGATCAAATTTCTGCTGGATCAGGACGGTTGATCTGGAGTTGAATAACAATAACATTAAACGTTTGGCTGTGAATATATATATTATATACACACATATACACACATTTCAAATGAAAAAGGCTAAAAACATCCACACATATGCGTACACGTACGCATAAATACGCATAGATACGCATACTCATACACAAAAACACGCACACACGTACTCAGGCGCGTGCACATAAACACACATGCACACCCACACCCACCCACACATACACATACACATTCGTACTTTATATAGGCAGATAGTTGTAGTTAGTTACATGGTCAGCAATATAACATACATGTATGTATATATATATATATATATATATATATATAT
>NC_068993.1:16260395-16262895 GCF_001194135.2 Octopus bimaculoides
TTTGCTAGGCGAAGTCTTCTTCAGCAGGTACACCTAGATTAAATATATATACACAAGGCAATCCAATATATGCCCCGTGCTTATACATTATTAATTATTGATAATTATTGATATTATTAATTATTGATAACTATTGATATTATTAATTATTGATAATTATTGATATTATTAATTATTGATAATTTATAGTCTATGGACTAAATTTTTACACGCTTAGCCACTGGTAGTAGAAATTTCTTATATTTCTTATTACCCTTGATATTATAAATTATTAATAATTTTTTCTGGATAATTTTCGAATTGAAACGCCGGCATTTTTTTATTTACTGCTGACAAGAAGCTGCGCTTGCGAAGTAGGCTGGAAAAATTAGAATGTATAAGCATGGGACATATACTTGATTGCCTTGTGTATATATGTTTAATCTAGGTGTACTTCGCCTAGCAAATTATTTTATTTGCAAAAATAAGCCAGAAACCATGGTCCAGGAGTTAGATGTTAAATGTTTTTATTTTTCATTCCCTTCGAAGTTTTTTATCCCTGATAGTGGTTTGGAACTTAGGTGTTCTTTCTAGCGTGCAAGGAATCCTATGATGGATACCTCTTATGTGTTTATATGTACACTGTATTTATATGAATTATATATAGGCTATGGACTAAATTTTTACACGTTAGGCCACTGATGATAGAAATTTCTAATATATATTACCCTTGATATTATTAATTATATATATATATACATAATACATATATATAAGAGTTTCATACGCCGCATGTTAAGTGCCATTTAGGAAACTCTCGGCACGTGAGTCATTTTGTGATTTTGCCGATTACAAAAATTTGATTGTGCTGATTATATATGTTGTGTGCGTTTGCGTATATATATGTATGTATGGATATGTAGATGTTTATGTAGATACATATAGAGAGATATATGTATGTATGTATATATATATATATATATATATATATATGTGTGTGTGTGTGTGTGTGTGTGTGTGTGTGTGTGTATATATATATATATATATATATATATATATATATATATATATATATATATATATATATATATATATTTCGTTTTTGTATTTTAGAACGACTATTGAAATGGTTGCAAGACGCAACGAAAATTTTAGTAAAAATAAATAAGTAAATGAGTGGAAATCAGACCGATGAATGTGTTAAATTAGTAAGTCACTAATATATATTGAAATGTTACATTAGGAATATTTAATTAGTTTTCATATTTCAAGTTAAAAATCCCTGTACAAAAGCTTTTAAGGACAAGTGAGAGATATACAAATTGCGTGTCGAATACATGTTTGTGTTATTGGAAATATCACGTGTGTAATCGTGTAGAATTTGCGACTGTGGGTGCCTTTCATAGGCTGTCAATATCAGGTTAGCGGTGATGGGACAAGTGTACAGGGGAGAAATATTTCAATTTTCTGATACTGGTTTTCCGTGTATCCATTGGGTACTAATTTCATTCTCAAATCGGTTTTTAACTTTTGTTTCTTAATCACAATGGTTTCTTTTATCCCCAGGTTACCGAATTTACGATCTATAATTTTAATGGTAATTATAGTCATTTTTCACGGTGTTTTTGGTAGACGATGCACTTTCGTTAAGATGCTGTTATAGGATAAGCATACGTGTATGCATGAATTCTGCTGCCGATGTAGATCTTTATTGTTACCGGTTTGGACGCAATTCAACTGAGATACCTGGTGAATTATCTTGACTCTACGTATGAAGATTTACAGATAGGAGATATTTTTCATGTTTCTACATGTATATATCTCTTATGAATTATACACACACACACACACACATATATATATCATTATAATTATTATCATCATCATTATCATCATCATTTTCTGATTGAATTGCATGTTATTTCATCTTCTGGCGGTCTCAACCAGAGTCCTAAGGCACGTATATATTAGGCACGCACACACACGTAGATATACAGATACACACACATACGTGTATGCGTATGTGTATGTGTGTGCGTATGTGTGTGTGTGCGCGCGTCCGTGCGTGTACATATATATACATATATATAATATTATGTGTCTGTCTCTCTGTTTGTCTCTGTGTCTTGTTATACCATTTTATTGAAGCAGAAAAGATTTCACAAACCTTTTAGTCAGAGCTTCACGTAACCAAACATTAGACAGTCATGAGTATTTAGCTAAAATACTCTTACGCCTGATGAGCGGCTGCGTGAAACTCTGAATAATAGTTTGCGAAGAATTTTCAGTTTGAATAAAACCGTACTTTTACTCTACCTTTGGTAATCGAGTACAATTTTTCCCACTGTATTTTGCACCTCTGTGCCCACATGTGTGTGTGTGTGTGTGTGTGTGTGTGTGTGTGTGTGTGTGTGTGTGTGTTTGCTATGTATCAGCGTGTTGCGTTTGTGTTCGCATATATATATATATATTCATTTGTATATATGATGATATATTTATGTTTACATATTTTTTATTCATA
>NC_068993.1:16266092-16268659 GCF_001194135.2 Octopus bimaculoides
GGGCGGCGGCGGTGGTGGTGGTGGTGATGGTGGTATTGGGGAATTGTTTTTAAATATCTTACTTGCTCCCTTTATTGTTGTTGTTTTATATTGTTTAGTTTTCATCATTCCTGTTCAAACAACAGGCTGATTTTTTTTTTTATCTTTCATCCTTACAAAATCAATACAATCAGTACCAGTCAGCTGCTGGGATCGATTAGATCGATTATATGCCTTCTCTAAAATCCGTGACCTATATTTGAAATCATTAAGTCGGTGTTTTTGGCAGAAACGTTACAGCATCGGACAAAATGCCTTGCACAATTTATTTCGTTTGGTTTGGCAATTCACAGAAGAAAAAAAAAGCTATAACGATATTGGCTAGAATACTGCTATGTCTAGCGGGTGAGTATCCATTACTAAAGATGATCTAATAAGATCGAAATCACGTGATATGGCAGTCACATGATAAGTCGATTAAATCGACGCCAGTGCTAAGCTGGTACTTATTTTATCGACCTCCGAAAGGATGAAAGGCAAAGTCGACCTCAGCGGAATATGAACTGAGACCGTAGAAATGGACGAAATGCCGCTAAATATTTTCGCCAGCGCGGGAACGATTCTGTCAGGTCGCCATCTTAAAAAGTGTGTCATGTTACCACCAAACAGTGTACATTGTAATCGATATGGCATGCATATCTGGCACTTGAGTAAAAAGAAAGGAAATAGATGTAGAGTAAGGGTTCTCAACGTTGGTCCATACTCTTTTATTCTTTTACTCTTTTACTTGTTTCAGTCATTCGACTGCGGCTATGCTGGAGCACCGCCTTTATAGTCGAGCAAATCGACCCCAAGACTTATTCTTTGTAAGCCTAGTACTTATTCTATCGGTCTCTTTTGACAAACCACTAAGTTACGGGGACGTAAACACACCAGCATTGGTTGTCAAGTGATGGTGGGGGGACAAAAAGGACACACAAACACACACACACACACACACATATATATATACATATATACGACGGGCTTCTTTCAGTTTCCGTCTACCAAATCCACTCACAAGGCTTTGGTCGGCCCGAGGCTGTAGTAGAAGACACTTTCCCAAGGTGCCACGCAGTGGGACTGAACCTGGAACCATGTGGTTGGTAAGCAAGCTACTTACCACACAGCCACTCGTTAAAATTTATGCGCAATAAGTAGGTTATACTTCTACAATATTTAAACAGGAGTCGTGGGTTTCTTTCTCACTGGATACTCACGCTTTTCATCAGATGTGAGGTGTTGTATAAGTTTATTGTTCGTTTAGTAAGCTCCGAAATTCTTACATTCTCTCGATTTCTTGTACTTCAGACCATTAGATGGTCCAAACAGACAAAATGGAAAAAGCGTTGCCCGGGAGGGTGGGGAAAGAGATACACTGGCAAAATCACTCTGACTTACGGGGCTGGCACTTGTGGATAGCCGTTTCCGGTCCGATAGCGGTGATCAGAGATATGACCCGGGGGCTGAGAACGCCGGAGTTCTCCACTGCCACAGGCTCGACCATAAGCCTGTCAGAGAGCGACCGATACTTCGACATTTAAATACACCAAATATTTTAACACAATTCCAAATGATTATAAAAATATAATTGGATTTTTTTAACATCGAATGTTTCTGAAGGTCCATCCGAGTAAAATAGGAATCAAGGGTTCCACAAGCAAAAAAGAGGTTGAGAACCACTGATAGAGTATTACACCGACTTGAAGTATGAGATCCTCATGTGTTGGAAGAAGGGCAGTTAAGAAGGTCATGTCACTGTAAATAATCATGGAAGCTGTGTTTAAACTATACAAATACAAACCTTGAAAACTTGTTCTTCACCTGCAAATAGATGTGTGCAAAACATGTCTCCTAGGTTTAGCAATATGAAATCTTCAAATGCTGGAACATCGTAGTTTAATAAGGTCATGTTACTGACGTATATTTTTAGAACCTGTGAACTTTAAGCAATACTTAAAGAATACGTGTGTGTTCCTATAAGTAACACAATATTTTTATATGTTTTATATTGAAGACACTATCGAATAGATGCTTCTCACCGTAAAATATATACGGGTCTGTGTGTTTGTAATGGAGTGTGCAGGTCCGGGTGTGGCTGTGACGTCTGAGTGTGCATCTCTGGGTAGCAGCGTGTTCGTGTGCGCGCTTGTGTATACGAGTGCTTAAATGTTGGATTATTTGCGGCTTGAAACATTCTGCATTTGATTACGATATGAAAGATTTGAAAACTGTGATATTTATTGAATGATTGAGGAAAGAGAAATGAAGTGGCGATAGAGGAAAACTGCGCAGAGAGGAGAATGGAGAAGCATTGAGTGGAATGAAGGAGCGAGGTGGCGAGGGGGAGGGACTGACAAGTTGGTGAAGCAGTATTGTGAGTCGCGATCTTCCGTTGTTGCCGTTTATCATAACGTATTTAAGTTGATGGTTCCGGTCCTTCTCATTCTTGTACCTCAGTGTTGTTGTCTGTTTCCGGTGCTTTTGCCTAACCAGACAGACAGACAGACAGAAATTAGATAGCAAGTTAGATTATATATAAATGTGTG
>NC_068993.1:16269175-16271289 GCF_001194135.2 Octopus bimaculoides
GTGTGTGTGTGTGTGTGTGTGCGTGTGTGTGTGTGTGTGTGTGTGTGTGTGTTCAAATAAGTAGTTTTGTAGTTAAGACGGTAGCGCGTGTGATTTGAAACATAAATTTGGTTACTATTTTTTCCAGGTCAAATGACTGCGCAGAGGCTCTCACGCTTAGCCCTACAATTGAGGTGTTGTAGCAGCTGCCGTTATGCTTTAGTATAGATGAGATCCTACGTTTAAAGACATTCTAATCATAACCATTTCGATAATCCAGTATAACATTATAACGTATACTTTAAGACCCTTTAGTATGCTATTTCTAAGATGCTGCTCAACCAGATTGAGGTTCCCACACTGATTCGAGCTTTTCAATGCTAGAAGTCTATGATACAACGGTAACCGTCGGCTCATCTCGGTGAATTTTAAATGTTTCTCAGCATATGTAATATAAATTTGTTCTTGTTGCTGTTATGCGAGAAGTTTTTTCTTTGTGCTTTGTAGAGGTAAAAAGTTAACTTGATAAAGACCGTATCAAAGGAGCCCCTGGTATATTTTGCCACTACTGTCTATTACAGATCTAATCGCATTAATGAAATGTTAAATTTAGACTGAGTTCCTACAGAAACTGTTGATCTAGGCAAGCTGGTGAAATCTGGTCTGTCCACTTAATTATTTTAACACACACACTCATACACACACACCACACCACATATACACATACCTCTTTCTCTCTCTCTATACATATATATATATATATATATATATATATATATACATACATATACATACACATAATCATACATATATATATATATTTACTTATATATAAGTGTGTGTATGTGTGTGTGTGTCTGTGTGTGTGTCTGTGTGTGTGTCTGTGTGTGTGTCTGTGTGTGTGTGAGTGTGTATCTAACGCTTCGTCTCTGGACATTATGGAACCTTTTAACGTTAACGATCTTGATTCTCAACTGCGATGCATTTGATGCATTTGATGCATTTGCTTTCAATGCGATTTAAACTCGTTGATAAATGTACGAAGATTTCGTATTAGCAGTTAGGGCCAATTCGAAATGCTTAATCCAATTAATCTTTATAATCAGACATCATCTAGAAGTTGATGTAAATGTTACGTTTCGTCTGTTAGTTACTTTCGCCTAAAAGCTGAGAAAAGAACTTCCTCCTTTTCTTCTAGGTCTTCAGTTTCGAATTTAACATATTTTGGAAGAATTTAACAGTACCTTATCATAAGATTTCAGACTTGTCAAAAATGTGCTCTTTGTTGTATGCCTCCCGTGTTCAGATTTCAAATCGTCATTGCTCCCGATCATATCATTCACATCAGTATTGCTGCAAACTGGTTGTACATACGCCGGCACAGTTATAGATACCTTATGGTTTATATCCCAGGAAGACACGAAAAGAGAACCAGACACTTCCTATTACTGTCAATAGCTAAAAGTCACGGAATAACAATGCTCAAAATATTTTGTCTGTCAAATATTTATTATCTGATATAAAGCACCCTTTTTCTAACTATTTGAATACGTTAAGTTACCGTTCACATGGGTAACTGCACCGAGCATTAAATAACTAAATGGAAGGAATCATGTGGTTAGGAATAAAAACATTATCAGCTCTTTTCATCCACCATTTATCTTTTGTTTTAGTCACTGGACTGTGGTCGTCATGCTTGGACAGTCCCTGAAGGGGTTTAAACCGAACAAATCGACCCAAGGACGTATTTTTAACATTGGTGCTAATTATATCGGTCTTTTTCACCAAATCACTATTTGAGGAGACCTACACAAACCGACACCTGTTGTCATGTGGTGGGTGGGGACAAACATAGACACAAACAGGCGCTCAAAAACATAGACACAAACAGGCGTTCACAAACATAGACACAAACAGGCGTTCACAAACATAGACACACACTCACGTATATATGGATATGTGCGTATAAGATATATATATATATAATTTTTGGAATTGACTTTAACCCAATATTTACGTGCTATTATTTGTAACTTTATATGTACTTATAGAACCAATTGCAAAATGAATTACTTCATGATTTCTCAAAACTCTATAGATTATCATGATCCTTTAGCAAAGAATCATATATATAT
>NC_068993.1:16273913-16275562 GCF_001194135.2 Octopus bimaculoides
ACAAGAACACGACTGTCTATATTATGGAAGTCACATGTATATGAAGAAATGACACATAGAAGCACCTCGGGATATGTACATGCATACATACATACACATATATATTTGTGTGTGTATGTGTATGTATATATATATATGTGTGTGTGTGTGTGTGTGTGTGTGTGTGTGTGTGTGTGTGTGTGTGTGTGTGTGTGTGTGTGTGTGTGTGTGTAATAATAGATATGCGTAAAAGGATATAAGGAAGAAACATTTTAAATAACTAAAACTGCTGCAATAAAGTTACGAAGATATTTAAATGTGATAAAAATCCACGCCCAAAGATATACATATAAAATGCATACAAACACACACATATATATATACATATATATTTATATATATATGCACTTATACATATATGTCTATGGTGTATGAAATAGGAAAGATCTACAAAAGCAGTGTTAGGATGTGAGTCCTGAATGACTACAGAATATATAGAATAAGATATAAACACACGTATTCTCGTACTATGGAGTGTCTCTGCGAGTCAATGCTGAGCATGCGTCTGCTCACAAATGTGCGCAGCTCATTTATTCTACATCTTTTATCCTTTACTTGTTTCGGTCATTGAACAGCAACCATGATGGGTTATCGCCTAGTCGAAAAAAATCGACCTTTAGTACTTTCTTTTTTTTTTAGTCTAGTACTTATTCTACTGATCTCTTTTACAGTGAGGGAGGCCGGTGCTCAGTGATGCCGTCGAGGAGGGCCGGTGCGCATTGATGCCGTGCGCATTCTCTCCTGATGGCCTCATACACTTGCTGGCTTCCGGTATGCAGACCTCTCGACTGGTAGCACTTGCATGTGCAAGTTGTTTGCAAAGCATGTGTGTGGGGAGTGTATGGATGTACGACGGGCTTCCACTCACAGCGTGAGACTATACTAGATGACACTTGCCTAAGATGCCGCGCAGTGGGACTGAACCCGAAACGTCGTGGTTACAAAACGGGCATGTAGCCCCAGTATATTCATGTCTGTAACGCCCTTAATCATGTTTCTCCGACCAGGTTTGTCATGGGGCTAACCAACAGCAACAACTAAAATTCCTATGAGAATCCTATCCCATAATTTCATAAGGATCTACGATTGCATCCTCCGACGATGAGGTGTGATCTTCAGTATATATAGCTGCTATTTCTAACAAATTGAGTGACCACATAAAAGGTCTCACTCTTGGTGTTTCGTCATTGCCACACTGTTGAATTATTTGGTCCTGTGTTCACTACTATTTCGGCTATCTTAACGTCCTTTTAACGTATACATATTTATATGCATATCCATACGCACATGCATGTAGTGATACATGCATTTATTCATAAATGCACGCATGCGTAGACAAATATTTCTTTCAAGATCTTTAATGGAGGTGAAATCTTGAGATTTATCTTGAATAGATTTCACTTCAAAGAATCTCAATTGATTAATCTCGACAAGTGGAAACTCTCAACAGTTTCCCCTGAAGAGTTCTAGTTATGGAGATCAGGGGACAGACAGTTGGAGATATTTAATGGTTAGGTAGACAGGCATGTTGGTAGATGGTTAGATAGATACAGAAAGAGAGAGAGAGAGAGAGAGAGAGAGAGAGAGAGAGAGAGAGAGAGAGAGAGAGA
>NC_068993.1:16276254-16277799 GCF_001194135.2 Octopus bimaculoides
CTACTGGAATATCGTATTGATGAAGGAAATTGAGTATTTATCACTCATAATCCAGAAACGCGTCTACGATTAACTTCGGAATGGTTAGTTTTCATTGTTTTTTTTCTTCTTGTTTTTGCCTTTGTGAGTTACAAGTAATGCTATCTGTTGGAGTCTCAGTTTTTTTAGCTGCTATTTCTGAACTTCGGTATGTGGTGAAGCAAATATTTGCTGATCCCTTAATTATGTTTATAAATGTTTAGCTAGCTAGCTAGCTAGCTAGATAGATAGATAGATAGATAGATAGATAGATAGATAGATAGATAGATAGATAGATAGATAGATATGTAACGAAAGGTACATATGTAAACGAATAAATTTACAATGTGTAAGAAGATCTGAATGTAAATCAATAACTACCTGTTCGATTAATTAATTGATTTTTGTTATGGTTTCGGTGATTAGTAGTTGGAGTGATGGAGTAATTAGAGAGTAAATGAGGGAGGGATGAATCGAGTGAGTGAGTGAGTGAGTGAGTGAGTGAGTGAGTGAGTGAGTGAGTGAGTGAGTGAGTGAGTGAGTGTGGGTGTGCAGATGAAGGTGTGTGGTGTGGGATCTGGGAAGTAGTCAGTGCTGGTGTGTGTGGAACGGTGTGGGGTGGTGTGATGTGGTGTGGCATATGCACGCATATAAAGTGACAAGGGGTGCGAATAGAGATGATATGACTGATGAGGCATAAATACGTACGTTCATATACAGTTTAGATTTCCGTCAATGTAAGATCATCATAAAAAAGATCTTATTGTCTGGGTGGAGCACATTTGTATGAATTTATGTACACAGACATGCAAGAAGTAAATAGACACCTTAAATTTTCAAAATCATTTATTTAATACGTAAAACGAACAATTGAAATATAATCGATAGGTAGGAACTACATACTTTAGTATTTAGTTGACATTCCCTTTGCAGTTTTTAATTCAGAAACTCATATTTGGCATTGAATTGATGAGCTTTGTGATTGTCTCTTGTGGAATTTCTGCCCACTTTTCACGCAATAATCGAAACAATTCATCTTTAGATTTAGGTTTCTGTCGAGTTTTTCGTATAGCTCTATCAAGTATGCTCCAAAGATTTTCAATTGGGTTCATATCAGAAGATTGACTCGGCGGCCAGTGAAGCTTTTTGATCCCATTTTCAGTCAGCCATTGTTGATTCCTTTTTTCTGTGTGGCATGGAGCCCCATCTTCCATAAATAGAGACTCATCTTTCGTCATGTTATCGTGTGAATACATTGGAAGTAGTCCTTGCTTAAGTATTTCGATGTATTTTTCAGTGTTTATAGTTCCAATACATTCGATCAGCTCAGCACAACCATTGCTGGTGACAGCTCCCCATACCATTACAGAGATACCGCCATGTTTCAAAATTGGTTGGAGTCGTTTCAAATCAATTATTGATTGGGAAGCCTCCAGGCCCAAACACGTCCACTATCTGAAAATAACGCAAATTTGAAAACCGGGCCCATGAGCTTGGCTAGGCTTTGAAGGGGCGACAATATATATA
>NC_068993.1:16277864-16279292 GCF_001194135.2 Octopus bimaculoides
ATATATTTATATATATATATATATATATTTATTTATTTATTTATGCATGTGTATTTATGTATTTATATTTATGCATGCATACGAGCGCTCGCACAAACGCACGCACACATACACACGCACGCACACACACACATATATATATATGTATATATTTATGTATGTATGTATTTCCATATATGCGTATATACATACACATATGGAGATACACAGATAATTATGAGGTAGAATACTCACCAAACAGAAGCTGTAACAGGAACAACATCACGAAGAACTGAGTGTATATACATTAATGTGTATATACATACATACATTCATACATACAGGCGTATGAGCATACAGTCTATGACGATCTAATCATTTAAACATGCATAATGTCATCCAGGACTGTAATATCAGATAGCTAACACGACAGAGTATGTATGATGTGAAGGATATTCAGCTACTGTTTCTAGCAGATTTGCTAGTTAGACATATGGTTAGAAAAAGCAAGGTCACAGTTATATGTGTGTTGGAAAGGCTCGGAGAAACAGATAGATAGATAGATAGATAGATAGATAGATAGATAGATAGATAGATAGATAGATAGATAGATAGATAGATAGATAGATTCAAAGAAAATAGAAACAAAAGAAATAGAAAGAAAGAAAGAAAGAAAGAAAGAAAGAAAGAAAGAAAGAAAGAAATGGACATGGCTATATTTGTGTTAGAAGGAAGGGGTCAGCTTTTATCGCATTTTTCATTTGAGAATTGCTGTTAGATTTATCGTTCCAATGACTCCATATCTCCGATAATAAAAACAAACAACAAAAGACTTCTAACAAATTTTATATTACATTCTTAACTCAGATCACCAGGGACATTTCAGCTGCAATTGGAATATCGCATCACGGATTTTTCCGCTAACGTTGCTGGGGATCCGGACATCTTTCTAGAAGCTATATTAGGCGGGAAAGCTTTGATGAAAGCCAGATATATAATTAGTAATTTAGAATCCAAACCCGTGTGACTAAAGATATTTGACAGATATTTTGCGCTCCCAGTTAAGTTTCTAGCAAGCAAGAAATCAAGCGACTTTTTCGTTAATTCAAAGGTCTTTTGCTGTTCACAGTAAATGGCATTTTCACGTCGTTTTCCTGTCATAAAGTGTACAATACACAGTGGGATGACGAAAATTGACCTGTTTTACTTTCGTAATCGCTAAAATACCAAAACGACACAATCTAGCGTGTTTATTATTTGCTCACGAGTACACAGTAGGCAAATTCATCTTGAACACAAAACGCGAATATTAAAGAAAAGCGGAGATAATCTTAACACAAACATACATACACAATCTCCCTTGTTTATTGATATACATATGTGTGTGTGTGTGTGCGTATGTGTGTATTTGTCTATGCATAAAAATTCATATGTATATAGTCATATATA
>NC_068993.1:16280236-16281728 GCF_001194135.2 Octopus bimaculoides
ATATATATATATATATATATAGATAGATAGATATGAATGCGTGAGAGTTTTTCTGTATGTGTGTGCATAATCATTTTGTCATTTGCTAGTGGCAGTGACAGGAATTTGGCCGTGCTGGAGCATCGCCTACAAGAATATAGTTGATGATATCGGCCCTAATACTAATACGAAGTTCATATTTATTTTATGTGGAACTCAATTTAACAAACGGTTCACTAACTTTCTATATATGGTTTGGTCTTCACATTTTTTAGCTATAATTAATGTAAGGGCTAGTGCGTGGGCTACTGGCTAGGCTGTTCCACTCATGATCGCTAGATTGAGGGTTCGATTCCTAGACCAGGCGGTGCGTTGTGTTCATGAGTAAAACACTTCATTTCACGTTGCACCAGCCCCACTTTCGATCAGGGGAGAATGTTGCCCTGCTCGCCTAGCCAGCGGGGTGGCAGCATTCTAAGGCATAAAACTATGCAAAGCGTATTGTGATTAGCGCTGACTGTAACATCTGATAGTCTTGTCGGTTACATGATCATGTGATATATATGTGTATATATGTGTGTGTGCATATATATATATATATATATATATATATCAAGATTGTGAGCCAGACGCTTTAACCACTGAGCCATGCACCTTGACGTGTACATATATTTTCATATACAGGGTTGAGCAAAGGTCACCCGACAGTAAATCAAACCCTTTTAGTTTCTAGATTTATTTACGTTTAACAAAAGAATGGATTTAATAAAAGCATCTAAATATGAAACATGAAAATTGCTCAAACTGAAGTCCTTCTTAAGCGACACATTTTTCCATTCGAGTCAATACAAAATTCAGATAGTATTTACGGAGTTTCGATCTACTGTCGGGTGACTTTTGGCCAACTGTATATGTGTATGTATGTATGTATGTAAGTATGTATGTATGTATGTATGTATACACACACACTCATACGCCATTTTTACTCCAATAGTATATTATATCAAATATTGAAATTAATGTTGCCCGAATTTTTTATAGCTAAGTCAGTAAATTTATTTTATTTTCTCTATTTATGGTTAAACTTCGACTAATTTCTCTGGTTTTAAATTTAAATTTAGCAATGTAAGCAATACGTCTCTTTTTTCACATCCATACTTTTATCAAAAGAATATATATACGAAAATTTTTACGCGATAAGCATTTATATGTAATGCAACTTTCACGTTTAAAGCAGTAATTTTCCCGAATTATATAATCACTTTTAAACAATGGAGTGTATATCCACGAACCTCGAACGTGCTAACAGAATTAACAATTGCCGTCGGCTGTATTCTAACCAAGCGATGTTTCAGAGCCGGGGGTGGAAATGAATTTTATACATTAGTCGTTCGATATCTCGGGGCTACCGTCTAAGTTACGTTCAATTTCACATGTTTGTTGTTACATTTATTTTCTTTACACTTAGTTATAATACTACCCACCATTTGTGATAAGATATATGTATATATAT
>NC_068993.1:16282085-16283763 GCF_001194135.2 Octopus bimaculoides
ATTTGCTTGTTATGTTTATCACCTCTGGTATCTTAGAATTCACTGAATTGAAGAAGTACCATATTTAACAATGACACAACAAATAAGTGTATTGGGGTGTTTTGTTTTGTTTTTTTTTCCTTTTGTTTCAACTTTTTATTTGGTTATATTTTATAAAAATACTTGCCCTTTTTGTTTTCAATATCTAAAATGAGGCTAGTGCGGCGAGCTGGCAGAATCGTTAGCACACGGGGCGAAATGCTTAGCGGTATCTCGCCTGCCGTTACTTTCTGAGTTCAAATTCCGTCGAGGTCGACTTTGCCTTTCATCCTTTCGGAGTCGATTAAATAAGTACCAGTTAGGCACTGTCTTTGTTTGTCCCCTCTATGTTTATCCCCCTGTGGGCAATGAAGAAATAAATATCTTAAATGAGGTGAAACCTAGGGATGATACAGCAAAAAAGAAATGGGGACGTTCCCCCTTTTAGAAATAGCAGCCAAATATCTTCCAAATTAGTTTTTGCTGTTTTTAATTGTTTAAATGCTGGAGTAGGCTTACTGGATAATGCAGTCAGTGATACACTGTGACCAAAAAGACAAGGTAGCTCTGCTCAAATGCCCTGCTGAATCAGGACTAGCATCGAGTTAACTAAGAACAAGAATTTTAACATTTGTTACGATCACTAACACAAATTCTGCTGCGGTTTTTAATGCAAAAATATCTATTTTTATCGTTACCAAGATTAATGCTGTCGCTACAACTGATGGCAAAGAAATGGTGCCTACACCAAGATAGCTAGAAGTCTATTATTGATGGACAAGGTATGATATTAGTCGCTGTCATGAGTTTCTTGAAGTTAGTCGGTCATGGTGTATTGCTGCCGGCACCGTCCATTGTTTTTGTGTTGTGACGGTGCCATAGTCTGCTACTGGTTCACTGCTGTTGTCTACTCTCTCTCTCTCTCTCTCTCTCTCTCTCTCTCTCTCTCTCTCTCTCTCTCTCTCTCTCTCTCTCTCTCTCTCTCTCTCTCTCTTTTGATTGCTGCCAGCCGCCTGGTCGCTGTGGCTAAAATGAGCTCAACATATATATATATAATATATATATATATATATATAGTGATGGTTTTGGTCAGAAAAGGCATACTAGAGAGGAAAAATTGTTATTAGATCCGGTTCTTAAATGGTCAGATATTTTTGATGACGTTGGTAATATTTTAACAAATTGCGGTCGTGATCTTTTGTTGCTTTTCTGCATCGGATATAGAGATCCGGGTTCGATTTTTAAGTTTTGGAATTGTTAAATACTCCGGTTACACATTTAATAACGTATTTCTAAATACAAATTTCTTTACACATGTTTACTTTTACTTGTTCCAGCTAGAAGCTATGTCCTTTCTTTGGTACCAGCCACGGTGGGATTTGAACTCAAAGCACCATAACAGGCATTACAAATAGTTATGTCGGACGTTCTAACTCGTCAGCCAACTCGACGATGGAGTTAACCCAAATGTCTGTTTTGTCAGTTCATACAATTGCGTTTTGATGTGATTTTGTAGTCGAAATAGTTGAATTGAAAAATTCAATTGTGAAAGCAATATATCACGTCAGTCTGTGTTCGTAGAGACATTAGTGAGAAAAGATAGATTTTAGTGAATATCAAATGAGTGAGGAAAGAATGCATATATATATATACATATATA
>NC_068993.1:16283780-16286063 GCF_001194135.2 Octopus bimaculoides
ATATATATATATATATATATAATAGTGATATTCATGCCTCTTGCTGGTTATGTTGAAATAGAATTTGCCTCCGCAAAGCGGTAACCAAATATATATTATAGGAAACAAAAGTGAGCTACGAAAAATAACTCAGAGTGCTCAGCGGCGTGGATTGGACAAAATAGACAAATACAGGTATATCAAATAACATACAACAGATATTCTCTAGATGATATATCATAGTTATCTAATGGTAATTAAGACCTTTTACGTATGAGATGGGGAGACAATCTTCAGAATCAAAGATTTTTCAAATTAAACATGCTTTAAGAAATAGGACAGGCTTCTGGTCTGGAGATAAGAGGAGAGCAGTGGAAACGTGTTTCTAGCTCAATAGACATCGTCAGCACAGTTGTTCAAACTTATCTGCAGTAACCATGGGGCTTATACAAAAAGGACTAGAACACATTTGTGGCGTAGGTAATTTACATAATTTGAACAAAAATCTAAGAGAAATAATCAGTGGCCAGAAAAACATATTTGAACAACATAAACAAACCAAACCAATCATACACCAATCACTCGCAAGCGAGTATGACTGTGTAGTTTTGTTTTGGGTTCCTATGTAGCCACGAGCCGATAGACAGTCTTGTTCCTATCATACGTGATGCAGTGAAACATTGAGAATGTAACAGATAGAAGAAGAGAGGGTTGCACCAGCATTCGCCTTGTACTCATTTTGATTGAAGTAAACTGGAGCAACGTGAAATTATATGCCTTAAGCAAGGACATAATGGGGCGCCTGCTCCAAACGCAAGGACACAATGGGTCGCCTGGTCCGAACGTAAGGACACAATGGGTCGCCTATTCCAAACGTAAGGACACAATGGGTCGCCTATTCCAAACGCAAGGACACAATGGGTCACCTGGTCCAAACGTAAGGACACAATGGGTCGGCTATTCCAAACGTAAGGACACAATGGGTCGCCTATTCCAAACCCAAGGACACAATGGGTCGCCTAGTCCGAACGCAAGGACACAATGGGTCGCCCGGTCCGAACGCAATGACACAATGGTCGCCTGGTTGAAACGCAAGAGCACAATGGGTCACCTGGTCCGAAAACCGAACCCACGGTCTCATGATCGTAAGCTGAAAGGGACTCAAAACTAACAGGAAATGATCAGGAAAAGAAGTCAACGCTTATTATGTCCTGTTTCGAGATAGTGGTGATTTTGCTACCTTACAAGATCATTGCTATTCAGTAATGTCAGTAGATAGAAGAAAAAATGTTGCTAATGAATAATGTAGTAAGAACAGGACGACAGGAAAGGATATGAAAAATAGATTCAGATATTTCAGCTGAAGAAAAAGACATAAAACAAAACACGGAACAGTGTGTACATAGTGTCAGATGACATCAAGCAGACAGCAAATATACGAAAGAAAAAAAAATCTACATTATGGTCTTACAACTGAAATACACGGAACAGACCAAGGGACAGTTATGCAGAGAAGTAACGCGGAAAAAAAGTAAATATTTGATTGTTCTAACAATATTCCTTGGACGGAAAGGAGAGAGAAATGGCGAAGGGAGAGAAAGTAATTGACCTATGACAAAGACAGGTGAGTTGATTATGGAGTAGAAACCTTCTTGAATGGAAGTGAGAGGGAGAGCAAGGTAGACTACGGGAGAGAGGGGTGAGGAAGATTACAAGAAAGACAAGAAGAAAAGAGGAAGAGATAGAAAGGCAAATAGATGGAGAGTGAGTTATTCAAGGTTGACTGTACGGGAGATGCTACACCATTTTTGTCGTCAACATTTCTCATGCCAAACTCTCTATCGTTAACTTTCGGGACACACGGACTCAGCTTTGAATATATGTAAAAAAAACCACGAAAAGTATTAATGAGCTAAAGTGGTGAGGTAAAAAGGCAGAATTACATTCTAAGTAGGAAGAGGACGGAGTAGAGACTCAAAGGCAGGAGATAGGAGCGAGGATGAGATAGACTCTGGTAAAGAGAAAGGAAGGGAGATAACAAAAAACACAAAGAAAAGAAGCGTAGAAGAGACATTAGGATAGAGAGAGCAAAAAGATAAGAGGGAAAATGAGACTGCCGATTACAACATAGATAGATAGATAGATAGATAGATAGATAGATAGATAGATAGATAGATACATGCATGCATGCATACATACATACAATGTAAACTACACACGTGCCATTGTCAAGTGGAAGCGGGCGACAAACACAGGCACAAAGACGCACACACATACACACACACACACTTATATATATATATA
>NC_068993.1:16286902-16290124 GCF_001194135.2 Octopus bimaculoides
TATATATATATATATTCGCCATGGTAGATTGCTAGCCACTACACATTATTTTCGTTCTGTCCGTGTTTCTTTCTGTGTTCCTTTCTGTGGAAGAGCGTAGGCTCGAAACGTTAAAGACTTTTTTCACTTCCCGAGTGTTATACTAATACATCTGTTTGTTTTCTACACCACCTGTCTTCGTCTTTTTTTGTGTGACTTTTCCCTGTGTATATACACACACATACATGGAACGCTATTCAGTGTCTGTCTTTAATGTCCCACAGACCAAGCTCAGTCAGTGTTGAGACATTTTTCACTTAATTAGAATTCCCAGCAACTCTGGTATCTTGGAATCCACTGAATATAAGTCGTGTTAAATTTCTCAATAATAAACAAAATTTACGCATTTTATTATTGTTTCAAAGTTTTTTTTTCTGTTTCGTGACTAAATACTTGTTCTTCCTGTTTATAATATGTAAAACATTGTGAAACATGTCTATGGTACAGATGCTCGTCCTGATAGAAATAGCAGCTATGTACTTTTTCCAGATCATTCCTTACCACCTTTTATGTTTGAAGAGGCGTGGCAGACATACCTATTAATGTAGTCAGAGATACATTACGATTGAAAAGACGAGATTACCACGGCCAGAACGCCTTTTATCATAGGTGTATTACTTCGCAGCAAGCCTAGGGTTAACCAGCAACAAGAATTGCACATTTGATAAAGTAGTCCTAAATACAATATGTCTGGAAATAATATTTTCTGCTTTGTCTGTTCGTATTTTATTTGTAATTTTGTAGTCGAAATAATTGAATTGGATTGAAAAATTGGATTCTGAAAGTAATATGTTATCGCCAGTCTGTGTTCATATAAATGATAGTTCATGAAGGCGATAAAGAAAAACTCTGGCAGATTTCAATGAATATTCGATAGAAGTGGGTAGAGTGTTGATATAGAATAGTGACTTTTATGCCTTCCCCAGGTTTTCTTAAAAGAGAATTTACTTCTACACAACGATAACCAAATATACGTTATATAATATCATATTATATTATATTACACACACACATATACATATATATATATATATATATATATATATATATATATATATATGTATGTATGTATGTATGTATGTATGTATGTAAGTATGTATATATATATATATATATATATATATAGATATATATATACGTATATGCAAATTCAAGAACAAAGAGAAATAAGAACAGGAAAAGCAACAAAAGTCAATTGAACGTACAGAGTGTATATATTGGATTGACGCTCAGTGAAAGTGTTTGAGAGGAAAATAGGTGTAAAAAATTTGACGTTTCGCGTATAGCTCTTCGTCGGATAAAGAAAGAAAGTCTCGGCAAGAGGAAAAGAAGGAAAGACCAAATAAATGCGAAGAAAAGTATGTGTGTTGTTGCATGGCCATATATATATATATATATATATATATTAGAAAATGTGTGAAATTCTTTACAGTTAGGTATATTTGAGAAACAAAAGAATGAATCTACTGGTAGTTCTAATCAATTTAATTTTAATTTTTTAATAATATAATTTTACAGTTTGGTTTGCAGATCTAGTGAGTTCTTTGTTAACTTCGATGAGGAGATGTTTTAAAGATTACTTGTTCACTTTTCTGGAGAAGTTTCTTGCATTCGTTGTTGGCGATTGTCAAACTGACACCAGGTTGTGTTGTGCATAAATACCTCACACTATAAGGGAATCTTAAAGTCAAAACTACCTTAATAAATATACAGTGTACCGACAGCGAGGGAATGTTACTAGGAAGTCGCAATGTACACTAACTACGAAATCATATGACGAATGCGAGAAAGTTCTCCAGAAAAGTTCACAAGGAAGCTTTAAAAAATCTCCCCACTGAAGTTAACAAAGAACTTACTAGATCTGCAAACTAAACTGTAAAATTATATTATAAAAATTTAAATTGATTAGAACTACTAGTGAAGTCATTCTTTTCCTTTTTCAAATGTACATACATACACACATACACACAACGGTCACATCATCGAAGTCTCAAAGCTATGAGATAATTCCCGATTAATTTAACACAATGCGAATGAACAAACATTACATTTGATGGAGTAATCTGAATGCTAAAAGGTTAAATTGGGCCTGGCTTTATGATTGAAATTGGTTTAACTCAAATTATTGAATGGAAGCCTTTAGGACGGACTTTATAATTCAAAAGGTCTAAGCTTGTCATTTAACGCCACGCTGATTCTTTCTGAAGATTAGAATAATGGTATACGTATCTGAGGAATACTCAGCAACATATTCAACAATACAATGAGAATATAACTCAGTGGATTAAACAATGGAAACGCTCATTGTCGAAACCTACAGTAAACCCAATTTATTTCCATATTTGAAAAACTAGTGGTGTCGTTGCTTGATCACAAAGAACAAAAACAAAACTAGCGACACGAAATTTCAACTTCATTCTATTAATCGCAACAAAAACTCTTGAGATGTTTCTATTTTAAAATCCGATACTATTCTTCCCGATTCTTCTAGTTTTCGTCAGTTAGATTAAATTTTCTTTCAAAATATCATTAGAAATGGTTGTGTTACATCTGTTGCTAAACCAGCCATTATAGAGGTCGGTTCTTTATAGTGAGTTTCGTCTTTATATATTTCTTTGAATACATTCATCATCTTATTCGCCTTTGTATGAAATATTGTTGTCACATCAGAACAGGTGCTTCAGTTGGTTTTCTTTCTTTCCTTCATCGAGTACACAAAACAGTTCCAAACTTCATTAGCCCTGCTTTGGCAACAAAAGCGTGAGACGATGGCGCAGCTAACAGACACGGGCGTAGCTGCATTAAGAAATTTGCATCACAACCATATGGTTTTGAGTTCAGTTCCACTGCGTGTCACTTAGAGCAAGTGTCTTCTAAACTAATCTTGGGACGACCAAAGTCTTCTGAGTGAATTGGGTCAACAGAAACTGAAGGCCTATCCTATACATCCTTAATTTAGAAGTGTTAGTAACTAATACAAGCTTCCCAGGGTGAGAGACATCCGTTTGTGTGTGTCTTCGTGCATGCATATGTGTAAACATACAAACAAACATATAAACACGCATCAATAAATTTATATATATATATATATATATATGTATATAAGCTTTTCTACATAGACAGACAGGATATATACACACACACATATATATATATATATATATATATATATATATATATATA
>NC_068993.1:16292363-16293662 GCF_001194135.2 Octopus bimaculoides
ATATATATATTGTCAGTTCAAATAAACGAATAAAAAACGAAAAGAAGGAAAACAACGAAGTTGAGGTATACATGTACGTATGTATGTATATATTTATGTATGTATGTATGTATGTATGTATGTATGTATGTATGTATGTATATGTGTGTGTGTTTGTGTTTGACTTCCCTTCCTCTCCGATGTCAAAATTTCTTTTATCTTTTCTAATCCACTCTCTCTCTCTCTCTCTCTCTCTCTCTCTCTCACTCTCTCTCTCCCTTTCTTTCTTTCTACAGAAGAACACACAACGCAAACACACGCAAATACTCACACAAATACACACACACAAGCACGCATACACACACACGAACACACACGCATATATATACACATATACACATACGCTCGCACACACACGCATATATATATGTGTGTGTGTGTGTGTGTGTCACTCATATGTGTGAGTCTATATATAACACTCACTCACTTTCTCCTTTCCTTCTTCTTCACTTGGCTCACTCTCCCTCTCTTTCTCTCTTGCTTCCATTATTCTCTTTCTTTCTCTCCTCTCTTTCTCTCTTGCTTCCATTATTCTCTTTCTTTCTCTCCTCTCTCTCTCTCTCTCTCTCTCTCTCTCTCTCTGTCTCTCTATCTATCTATTTATCTATCTATCTATCTATCTCTCTCTCTCTCCCATCGGAACACTTCATTTAATCTAGATGCTAATTAACTTTACTTCGCTTTTTCCGAAATCGTCTTCCCTCGCTCCATCACCATAACTCTACTCTCTAAATCGCCCCACCTCACGTGCCCACCTCCACAAAATCATTACACATCCACCAAGCCACCCACCCTCCGTGCTCTATAACTGGATGATCTATATGACACATCTAATAATGTTGTATGTAACTAGCGAAAGAGCATGTTTTATTAGTCAACACTCGATTTACATAAATCCCAAGGTAGATACAACTGCTACAGCTGCTGCTGGCATGGATTCTATGCTACCAGATATTTTAATGATGCAAACGAACGATAATAAAAATAATTATAATGACAATAATAATACTTTCTACTGAAGGCTCAAGGCCAGAAATCTGGTGGAGGGGACCAGTCGATTACATCTACCCCAGTAAGCAGCTGGTACTTATTTTATCAACTCCGAAAGAATGAAAGGCAAAGTCGGCCTTGGCAGAATTTGAACTCAGGACGTAAAGACGGAAAGAAGAAGAAGAAGAAGAAGAAGAAGAAGAAGAAGAAGAAGAAGAAGAAGAAGAAGAAGAAGAAGAAGAAGAAGAAGAAGAAGAAGAAGAAGAAGAA
>NC_068993.1:16294744-16299143 GCF_001194135.2 Octopus bimaculoides
AGAAACAATTCCTATCATAGTAGGTACCTTAGGTATAATAAAAAAATATTCAGACAAATACATAACAAAAACACCAGGACTTACAAATATATATAACATACAGAAAATTGCACTACTGGGTACTGCACACATTCTACGCAAAACACTTTCAATACAGTAAACATGAGAGCACCACAGCAAACCACAGCACATACCCAAGGCGCACAGAGCTGCGCTCGGTAGTGAAGTGAAAGCACGTTATAAAAATAAAACTACTGAACAATAATAATAATAATAATAATAATAATAATAATAATAATAATAATAATCTCAAGTGAACTCCTAAAATACTAATTTATTATTTTGCTTGTGTAAACCCCAAAAATCTTATATGGGCCTCCATGTGTCATATGGACTCCAATTGAGAATCAATGGCTTAAATAGTACAACTAGAACTTGTTTCGTCGTACAGAAGATCTCGATTATATTATCTATTTCCTTCTACATTTAAGGTTCTTAAACGCGCTATGTTCGAACACATGTCGTGACTAGGAAAGTAATAATGAAGATCAATTTTCCTCAAGGTGGGAGTGGCAATATCTTGATGTAGTCAGGTGGAGCTGGCAGAATCGGTAGCACGTACGGTAAAATGCTTAACGGCATTTCGTCCGTCTTCACGTTCTGAGTTCAAATGCCGTCGGGTCGACTTTGCCTTTCACACCTTCGGGGTCGATAAAACAAGAACCAGTTGAACACTGGGGTCGATGTAATTGACTTAACCTCTTCCCCGAAATTGTTGGACTTGTGCCAAAATTTGAAATCAATATTTTAATGTGTGGATTTCGTCAGAAATTAATAAAGCTAGCAATAAAATTTTGATTAAACTTCTTTTGAATTCATGCATATTGTTGATGATGTTTAGTTCAGATCAGCTCTGACTGGTTCAAAGCGTGATCAAAGACGACATTCTGTATCCATTTCACGTTTTAAAAGTCTACTTTATCGAGAAAAGATTATCCTATATTACTTCCCTTCTTAAAGCGATAGGGTGTTACTTGAAGGAAATTTGGTGGTAATAACAGCAACAAGAATTCCATCATCAACAACTCCACCATCTTTTTGGAGCGGTAGGTGTTGAGTGTTCTGGTAGTAAAAGTGTTTCCTGAATTATTGCTATATGAATGTTATGAGAGATAATAAAAGCTTTTAGTTCTATAAAGGTGTTTTTAAAGCCGTTTGTATTTCATTGATTTTTAGATTTGGGTTTTTAGTAATTTATTGTTATGGGTGAAACGTTTACTTTTAAACCTATTTTGAGCGAAGTTTAGAAGTGGATATCTCTTTATCGTGTCGATGTTATTTTTCCTGTATAGTCGTGTATTTTTCTGGACAATTCATAAATTCTGCTGTTCGATCGCATATATATGGATGTTATGCAAATTTTGTAAGAAAACTTACCTTTCTGGGAGTCTTAGAACCCATTTTCTTCACTTATAGTTATTGATATTCTCCAACGGTTTCGTACACATGAGGATATTTCTGTGTTGGGTAAACACCGTTTGACCAGCTTTATAGCAGTGTCCATTTCTTCTCAGGCATATAGTATTCAGTATTAATTTATCCTATATGTTTAGCCAATTTTTTACACGTTTTAGGCGTTTCAGGAACACATCAGTATACAGGTTTCTCCTCCAGACAGTAAAGCAGTAAAGTGCTGTATAATCTAATTGGCAGTAGTAGCAACAATAACAAAAAATACAGTAGTCACAGCAGACCCCATGTTACAAAAACAACTTCAATTAACATATCAACTCTGCAAGCACCATCAAACGTTGCTATGAAAACATTTCTCAAAAACCTAGAAGGGTTTATCTTTGACATCACTAACATAAATAAAGCAAGAGTCCGACCGGGTCCTGATTTGTGTATTACGTGCCCCCACCGCAACCGTGGATTTTATGTCAATATTGACGTAACCTACCTGAAGACCCACAAAGAGTAAAGATGTTTCTCTGGTCATCTTTAGAGACATGATAGATGAACATCACATATATCCCTCAACAAAGCATAGAGAATATACAAGGACTTCAAAGCGATGAGCTGGCAAAAGCGTTAGCACATCAGGCAAAAAGCTGAGCGGTATTTCGTCCGTCTTTACGTTCACAATTCAAATACCGCCGAGGTTGACTTTGCCTTTCATCCTTTCGGAGTCGATAAAATAAGTACCAGTTGAGCACTGGAGTTGATATAATTGATTTACCTCTCACTCCGAAATTGCTAGCTTTGTGCCAAAATTTGAAACCAATCTACAATGGCTTCAGTAGCATTAATTTTCTTTTCATACCATGCTATCATTGATATATTGATATCAGCTATCCACTCATATGAAAACTATTGAACTCAACATTAAAGAACAACAAAAAATAACAACACAAAAACCTGATTATGCAACTACGTGTCAGTTGGTACAATATATTCAGAAGACTGTTACGCTGCAGCCCATATGATTAATCTTTGTATATCTGATTGTCGAACATATTTATCACACCATTAGATTATCAAATAGCTGGAGACATAGTATAAACTGGGATAAAGGAGTTATGGAATTGTGTTCAGAGGACTGCTTGCTGTCAAGGAGTTTCTCAGTCATGCCTGCCGCGGAGTTATACAGCAACGACTCTACTACCAACTCCATCAACAACAACTCTGCCATGAACATCACCAACCACACCACCAACTGATGATGGCGGTGTGGTGGTGTGGCTGGTGATTAAAAACAATTAAAATTTCCGCCATCAACAACTCTAGCATCAAACAAAGGCCTCACCACCTTCAGCACCAATACCGATAAACCAACACAATCGTTCACTCAGTGAGGAATACAGTCAATTCTCTCTCAAATTACACCCCCAAGTTGTTCTTTAAAAGGTGCATTGGATAACCTAACCCTAAATACACTGTCTCAATAAACAATATGATTGTCAAGACTGGAGATCCTTTTGCCACAGGTTTACATAACTAAAGCTAATCTGGGCCTATACAACGACAGAAGCAAAAGAGCTACAGTACTATCATTTCAGTACTATCACTACAGTACTATCACTACAGAGCTACAGTACTATCACTACAGAGCTACAGTACTATCACTACAGAGCTACAGTACTATCACTACAGAGTTACAGTACTATCACTACAGAGTTACAGTACTATCACTACATAGCTACAGTACTATCACTACAGAGCTACAGTACTATCACTACAGAGCTTCAGTACTATCACTACAGAGCTACAGTACTATCACTACAGAGCTACAGTACTATCATTTCCACCACCACAAAATACCCGCAACAACAGCTAAAATACACTCACCTGAATTTCATCAAAACAATTTATTCTGATTGAACTCACTATGTCATTTGAAAGCAGAATGGAGAGAGACTACATCTACAAAACTGATAAATATGATAGTTTAACCAACATGTTTAGAGATTCTGGCCTCTAAAGTCCTCAAGTGATTCGTGGGCAAATCTGCCTATAAGCTCATGAAACAGTTCTCAGTTTCTGGAGGAGAAAGAAAACTTAAGTTCTGAAGGCAACAGCAGAAGCTAAAAAGAGTTCCAATTGGATCTGGTCAAGGAGGAATGGAAGCAAGTTTCAAAAGATATAATTTAACCTACAGTCAACTATCATATTTAAAGAATCTAGCTTTCAAACCAAAGTTCTCACCATAGAGTTGAGTGCCAGGGGGATTGTGGGGGAAATTCGCCTGTAATTTCATGAAACGGTTCTCAGTTTTTGGAAGAACGAACGCCAGAGCTCTTAAAGCAACGACAGAAGTTGGGAAGAGTTCCAACTGGGTCCGGTCAAGAAGGGGTGGAATTAGATTTCAAAAGGCATAATTTAACCTACAGTCAACTGGCGTCTTAGACTAAAGTGGTTACAACAGACAAAGTACCATGAATCTGAGGCACCTTGACCATCCGGTAGTGTCACAATGCAAACACTAGCAAGGAATGTGTGCAGAGGGATACCCACGTGCCATGACAGGGACGCGGTTCGCTCCCCTGAAGGTTTAAAAGTTAAGGGCCGAAACAGTTGTATTGGGGTGGCTTCTTCTCTGAAAAAGCCTTCTGTTTAGCTCTCCCGACAGTTTCTCCCTATCAAAGTAATACTGTCACCAACAAAATCACCATCAACATCAGGAAATAACGAAGTAAACACTAAACAAACACCATCATCACCATCATCATCACAACTGCAGCTATACAACTACAACTTTACTTCAATGCCATAAATATCACCAGACCTCAATTCGACGCCACCACCAGCACCTCTACCATACTATCACCTCCAGCTTCTACATCGCTGCTGTCGCCACATTATCGTTACCGACTTAGCAATATACATATATATATATATA
>NC_068993.1:16299320-16301139 GCF_001194135.2 Octopus bimaculoides
TATATACTAATATATAGTAATATATATAGTATTCTATTATATTACATTATATTACCTTATTGTTATAGTGTGTGTGTGTGTATGTGTGTGGGTGTGTTAGCACAAATTTCAGGAACCAACTTTTCACTGTATTTTTGTTTTCGTTATTTCATCGTTCTTTGTTAGATATTTTTTTTTTTTCGCTTTCTCTATGTCTCTTATTTCATCAAGAAATTAAAGGTAACAAGAAGGGGCAGCAACAAAAACAACAACAAAAATAATAATAATGCTAAAAAAAAACTAGATGAATTCAAATGATCTAATCAAGAATCTTTCTTATACAACTTTCTTTTTTTCTTCATTTTTGTTTTTCCAGTAGAATTGGCATTATGCTCAATACGTCATAAAGTTGACAAGACAACTAATAAACACAGTAGCTATTTGGCAAACCTGTTAATGGCGAAAATTCAACTCCATTTTTCCACAAAGAATTCTTTAACTAGTTAATAAGCATTTTCCTTTTCTCCTTTTTTCTATTATCATTATTATTATTATTATTATTATTATTATTATTATTATTATTATTATTATTATCATTATCATTATTATTATTATTATTATTATTATTATTATTATTATTATTATTATTATTATCATTATCATTATTATTATTATTTTTATTTTTATTTTTATTATTATTATTATTATTATTATTATTATTATTATTATTATTATTATTATTTCACCAAAACACACCATTGCAGAAATGTAAAAACACAGTAATATTAGTAGCAGTAATAACAACAACAACAACGACGACGACGACGATAATAATAATAATAATAATAATAATAATAATAATAATAATAATAATAATAATAATAATAATAAAGGAGAATGCTGGTGTCTTTTAAGAGACAATGCTAGAATTGACAGGCCTTGTAAAATCTAAAATGTATACCCGCTTAATTGTTAAATCCTTAGGGGTATGGTGATATAAACGTCAAATTTACTCATTCTTTCTTTCGTTTTCTTTTTGTTGTTGTTGTTGTTGTTGTTGTTGTTCTGTTACTTCTTGCTGATGTTGTTGTTGTTGATGTTGCCGCTGCTGCTGCTGCTGCAATTGATGTTTATGTTGCAATTGTTATATTTCCTGATAGCTAATTTTCTGTTTCGTAGGATAATATTTCTTGTAGCAAATAAACCTCCACCGACATACCCCCGCCTCTTATTTTTAGTTTATGGACAACTTTTCAATAAGAATGAAGTTGAATATATATACGTATATATATATATATATATATATATATGTATGTATGTATATATGTATATATGCATGTATGTATGTATGTATGTATGTATGTATTCGGTGCATATTTTATGTTGTGGAAATGAAAATTGCATTGAAAAGGCTAAAGAATAAAGGTGACAAAAATAGGAAGATGTGCTGTTTGGTGTTAAATTTGGCGTGGAATTTTTCTCCTATCAAGCAAAAATGTAAACTCATCCAATTTCCTTTTCGTTTATTTGTTGCTGTTGTTGCTATTATTGTTTTTGTTGTTGTTGTTGTCGTTGTTATATTGTATTTGGTTGAGTGTTCTGCTAATTTTTTTTTTTTTTTTTGTATGGGGCTGGTGGGTTTTTGTTGGGTTGTTTGTTTTTTTGTAGAATATTATTATATTTGTGAATTCATTAACGTGAATTTTTCATTTCGGAGATTTTGCGATGTTTCGCAAACAAAAAAGTGTGTGATAAAATATGATTTATAACAACCAAATGCTAATACTTTGGTTTAATGAGGGTCATAGTTAGTGGAATTATTACAATAGTGACCTTCCGA
>NC_068993.1:16301413-16303328 GCF_001194135.2 Octopus bimaculoides
TTTGGGGGAGGGGATAACTGGTACTTATTTTATCGACCCCGAAAGGATTTAAAGGCAAAATCGATCTTGGCATAATTTTAACTCAGAACATAAAGACGAACGAAATGCCGTTAAGCATTTTGTCCGGTGTTCTAATGATTCTGAAAGCTCGCCATTTTTATAATAATAATAATAATAATAATAATAATAATAATAATAATAACAATAATAATAATAATAATAGTCAAAGATCAGCTCCTAATCAATCGCATGATTCTTGAGAACTGTCGTGACAAACGCAGAAATCTCAGTCCCGCATGGATTGATTATAAAAAAAAGGCCTTTGGTAGCATACCACATTCACGGATCTTGAAATCACTGGATATTTTCAAAATTTCTCCTGTGATTTCAAACTTCTTGAAGCACAACATGTCAGCGTGGAATATGTATCTCCAATTATACCACTCTGATGGAGTACTGACTAAAAACAGTGTTGATATCAACTGTGGCCTTTTCCAAGATGACTCACTTTCACCCTTAATGTTTTGCATAGCTGTAATACCCTTTACAAGCGAAGTTAACAGAACAGGGTATGCGTTTAAAATTGACAAGTAAATAAACCGTCTATTTTACATGGATGACTTAAAACTCTATGGCAAAGATGATAATGAACTTGAAGGATTATTACATACTGTGAAAGCCTTCAGTGATGATATCGGGATGGAATTTAGTTTTGATAAATGTGCTAAGGTCACTTTCCAGAAAGGAAAATTGAAGACCTCTCATTCAGTGGTGTTTGATGTTGACACATTAATAAAACAACTTGAGCAGGAACAAACTTACAAATACATCGGAATAAATGAGGGCCCTGGCATTCAGCATGCAAGCACGAAAGACAAGATCAGGAAGGAATGTTACAAGAGAGTTCGAGCAGTCCTAAAATCCAAGTTAAATGCACGTAACAAAGTGTTAGCCATAAATCCCTTAGCAATTCCACTTGTTAGTTATAGTTTCAATGTGCTGAACCGGAATATGACCGAAATAAGGAAGATTGACAGGAAAATCCGTAAGCTGCTGACTTGCTATAAGATGCACCACCCAAAGGCAGACGCAAATCGTCTTTATCCTTCCAGATCACAAGGAGTTCGAGGTTTGATCCAATATGAAATGAGGGACTGGCCGAATATCTTGAAACTTCTAACGATTGGATGCTAAAACTCGTAGAAAACTATGAGAGACGTAAGAAGCTTCATTCTGTTATGAAGGAGAGCAAAACATTTGCTAGTGAGTTCATGCAGGTTGAACATTAAGTGCGGCAACTGTTGTTGCAAAGAAGGTGAAATCAATGGCAAAGCAAAAAGCGTTTGAACAATTGCTGATAGGTGAGAACAAAGACCGCTGCATGACAAATATGTGGCCCTTAGCAAACAAACTGATGTACACCAGAAGCATACCCATCAGTGGCTACAGAGCTCAGGGCGAAAGGCAGAGAGCGAAGACTTTATCTTAGTTGCTCAAGATCAGAGCTTATTGTCCTGGAACTACCAAATCACGTTCTCACAGTCTTACAATGGGAGATTGTGAGGACGTGATATATATATTTTATATATCAAGCGTTAAACTATATAGATTTAAATGGAGTATATCTGAATACATGATGATCATCACGATTGGAATGTCATTGATCATAGAACTGCTGCTTCATCCAGGACTGACCTGGACAAAAGAACAGCAATGTAAAACAAAACGAAATGCACCGAAATACTACAAGGAGTTTTGTGCCGCCTCACATATGTAATTTTATAAATATATAAATATCTAAACTATTATAGATGAGCATCAATTTTCTGAACATCGTCAGTTATCGTTTCTCTTTATATATATATCCCTATGTATATATATATATATATATATATATATATATATATATATATAT
>NC_068993.1:16303780-16305224 GCF_001194135.2 Octopus bimaculoides
ATATATATATATATATATATACATATATATATATGAAAAAGAAGATGCTGACATCCCTTTAAGAGGTATTTATATCTTTGAAATAATATATATGTATGTATATTTTATATATCAAGCCCAATCGTGCTTATCTGCATCGAGATGTGTGTGCGTATAGATATATATATATACACACATATATATGATTTATGCTTGTTAATGAGCTTGCAAAGTGAAGATGACTATTTTAACCCAGCTGACTTTCAGCTCTTGTCAATTATCATATAACTGTCTTCTTTCAGTTAAATGCATTGCAGAATCATAACAACTGGTATTATAAACAGACCTTTTTCTTTTTTTCAACACTAGAAAGTCAACATTTATTATATGATTGACTGGGTTCTTTTACTTGTCGGAGATTTATTTCTAATTTATATTACTTCATATACCTTGAGTAGCTAGAAAGATCAGCCTAATCCAAGATAGACAAATTCGTTTAAAAAAGGAAGTTGAAATTTGAAGGGGCTTTTTATGCAAATTGATGATTCTTTCTTTGTGTCTGGTTCCAAATTTTTGCTTCTCTTCAACATGCTTAAATACATTAGATATTTAATTTTTATCCATAATTCCTTATCAATTGCAATACTTTCCTCGATAGACCCTGCTCAATTTAACATTGTCCCAAAGAAGAAAAAGTACCCATCATTTTCAAACGAAATCTGGACAAATTTTTCAAGGGAAAACAGATAAGCCACTGTACCTGGATACATCTGTCACAACTCCCTATTTGAATGGGCCACGATACAACAAAACACGTTTTTAAACGACTTAACAGATCATATCAGGTATTGCTATTGTATTAGATGTGGCCTGGACATCATTCTTTGGCCGAAATATGTATAAATTACCTAATTTATCTATCAAGTACAATTTTTATATTGGTACAAAAATGAAGGATTCTTCTTGTCTTTCAGAATAGGTCTCTTTGCTGTATGCTCTCAACTTAACGGGTGTAACCTTTGGAATGACTGGCTAGGCTTGCCTGATAGTTAGACTGTGTCTCCACCCATGATGTTTGTGTCACCTCTGAGATCTCATAAGATGCGATCGAGACCCTAACCGCAAACACAAAACTCTGCCACTAAAGTGATGCATTTCTCATATTTTCACCTTGAACTGTTTCATAATCTCTGTTTGTCCAGCTCCTTCGTTAATATTTCATACAGATATGTCATTTTGTGCAAGGTTAGTAATGCAACTTAAATGCAGAATAAGTAGTGCTGTCATCTGTGAGTGAAGATGCAGAAATTCTGGATGAGATCACTTCAAAAGCAACCTGATTGAAAGAACGAAGTCACTGTCAACAACATAATATTAAATATTAGATACTACACATGTATTGTATTCTATATTTAGTCAATGATTATTGTTTTTATGTATCTAAAAACACTTATCTTAAACAATA
>NC_068993.1:16305482-16306824 GCF_001194135.2 Octopus bimaculoides
TATATATATATATATATATATATATATATATATATGTACACACACATTCATACATACATACATACATACATACATACATATATACATATTCGTAACCGGAAATTGAAAGAATTTCGAATTCTTTCAAATATTGACGCTAAAAATGTAATAGAGAGAAAATCGAGAGATGAAGGAAGAGAAGAGAAAGAAATATACACGGGAGTGGGGAGAGGACAGAGAGGAGGAGGCGGCGATAATGGTTTTAGTGGCGTCACAGAAGATTGAGATATCTCAAAGACTGACTAGGTTTGTTTGTTTGTTTGTTTGCTTGTTTTATTTATGTCGTTTTTCTATTTTGTTTTGTGTTTTCCCCTCGTTGTATTATTTCTTCTTTCTTTTATTTTATTTTTTTTATTATTTTACTGTTTTTATTATTTACTTATTAATTTATTTATTTATTTTACTTACTTTTCGAGATCGTTTTAAAGTTATTGGGAGACGTAAACCAAAACGACTTAATGGAAGTCGGCTAAAAGTATTATCAAGGAAGGAAGGAAAAATCTTAAACTTGCCTTCGTTTGGTATAGTGGATATTTTATGTCTTATCAACGGAAAATGAAAAATATAATAGAATAAAATAGGCAGCAATAATTGTGAGAATCTACAAGTGACGAAAATTGAAAGAAATATATACAAAGACAAGACACTTTTCTTCTACTTGACCACTGAAGTAAGAAGAATCAACTTGTTTTATCATCGCTATTATTATCATCATTACCCTCCTTCTTTCTGTTCTTCTCTTTCTACTCCTGTTCTCCTCTCCTCCTCCTCTCCACCTTTCTCTCCTTTTCTTCCCTTCATCTTTTTTTTTATGTAAGCTCCCATATAAATTGTAAGCTGTTCTTGTAATACCCACCTCATCAGTTGCCTCTATGGTAAATATAAGAAACCGTCGTCATCATCATCATCATCATCGCCATCATCATCGTAATCATCATCGTAATCATCATCGTCATCATCATCGTTATCGTTTTTGTTGTTATTATTACGAAGACGGCGAGCAGACAGAATCGCTAAGAGAGTCGGACGAATGCTTGGCGGCATTTCTTCCGGTTCTTTATGTTTCGGGTTCAAATTCCATCGAGTTCGACTTTACCTTTTATTCTTTCGAGGTCGATTAAATAAGTACAAATTGAACACAAGGGTCCATCCAAATTGACTTAACCCCTTCCTTAAATCTGCTGGCTTTAAACCACACAATTTGAAACCCTTGTTGTTGTTGTTGTTGTTGTTGTTGTTGTTGTTGTTGTTGTTGTTGTTGTTGTTGTTGTTGCACAAGGCCTGAAATTTATTGGGGCAGGGG
>NC_068993.1:16306903-16309660 GCF_001194135.2 Octopus bimaculoides
AAGCCGATAACAACGACCCCAGTGTTTCACTAGTACTTAATTTATCGCCCCCGAAAGGATAAAATGTAAAGTCGACCTCGGCGGAATTTGAACCCAGAACGTGAAGACAGACGAAATATCACTAAGCATTTCGAATCGTTAGCACGCCGGGCGAAATGCTTAGCGGTATTTCGTCTGCTTTTACGTTCTTGGTTCAAATTCCACCGAGGTCGACTTTGCCTTTCATCCTTTCGGGGTCGATTAAATAAGTACGAGTTACGCACTGGGGTCGATGTAATCGACTTAATCCTTATGTCTGTCCTTGTTTGTCCCCTCTATGTTTAGCCCCTTGTGGGCAATGAAGAAATAACTACGCTCTGAGTTCAAATTCCACCGAGGTTGACTTTGCCTTTCATCCTTTCGGGTTCGATAAATTAAGTACCAGTGAAACACTGGGGTTGATATAATCGACTATCCCTCTCCCCCCAATTTCAGGCCTTGTGCCTATAGTAGAAAGGATTAATTTTACTGGATTGTGATTGCGTACAATGTGTGTGGTATGGTTTGGTAGTGGTTCTGTCGATTGTATGTTGTGTGACTTTAATCATTTTATTGCTTTTCTGGTTTTTACTAGGAACTTCCTTATCACATTATAGATATCCTGCGCAGTAGTCGTAGTAATAGTAGTGGTACTGGTACTGGTGCTGGTAGTGTTTGCGTGGAACGTTGCAGTGGCAGCTTCGGGGCCGGTGGTTATGGAGGTGGTGGTGATCACGGTGGTGATGGTGGTAGCCGTTGAAGCGGTGGTGACGGTGGATATTGTGACGTTGTTATTCAAAGACTTGCATAATAAGACTTCTTCCTTGAATTTTGAGTTAGAACCTTTCAAGGGCCAGAAAAAGAACTACATTATCAATGAACATTGTTTCATCGAGGACATGAAAAATTTTCCGTTTTCTATAAGATCTCATTCAATTGTGTCTTAATATCAATGAGCATACGGCAGCGAATATGAACATTCTTGACACTACATTAATAAGTCCCCGATCAGCACTTTTGTATGTTTTGTATGTTGTCCCGATCAACACTTTTGTATGTTGTCCTGAGATATATTTCAATGGCCAGGTTAACAACCTCTAACCATCAACATACGATCGACATGATTTCTTTGCAATAAACAAAATTGAATTAATAACTAGTTGGGAGTTGATGTACATTATTATTAAGTTTGTGTTATTCCGCCGAGGTCGACTATACCTTTTCATCCTCTCAGGGTCGATAAATTAAATACCAGTTATGCACTGGGGTTGATGTAATCGAGTTAATCCATTCACCCAAATTTGAAGCTTTGTGCTGCCAGTAGAAATGATTATTATTAAGTCTGTAGCTGTAACACTTCAAAAGCTGACTTATCTGGTCTTCAACCTCACGTCTTTCAGTTATTTGATGTACTCGAATGTTCTGGATGTGCGCGTTTGAGGTGACCTGCGAATTTTCTCAGGTCCCATCGAAGCGAAAAATCCTGATCATTTGACTTAATCAGTAGCATCGTGTATGAACCTAAATACTGGTGAACTTCCTTGCTGACGTCTGTGGCACTCCGTCGCTTACGACGACGAGGGTTCCAGTTGATCCGATCAACGGAACAGCCGGTCCGTGTAATTAATGTATAAGTGACTGAGCACTCCACAGACACGTGTACCCTTAACGTAGTTCTCGGGGAGATTCAGCGTGATACAGTATCTGACAAGGCTGGCCCTTTGAATTACAGGCACAACAGAAACAGGAAGTAAGAGTGAGAGAAAGCTGTGGTGAAAGAGTACAGCAGGGTTCGCCACCATCCCCTGCCGGAGCCTCATGGAACTTTAGGTGTTTTCGCTCAATAAACACTCACAACGCCCGGTCTGGGAATCGAAACCGCGACCGCCAATCCGTTGCCCAAACTACTGGGCCATTGCGCCTCCATGCTGGTGTTTGAAATCACTGTGTTCTCGTATATTCTTTTGATATCCCGAACGAGGAAAGGCGGAAGAGCTGACAGAAACGTTAGCACGCCAAGCGAACTGCTCAGCGGTACTTCGTCTGTTCTTACATACATACATACATGCATACATACATACATACATACACGACAGGCTTCTGTCAGTTTTCGTCAACCAAATCAATTCACAAGGCTTTGTTCAGCCCGAGACTAAAGTAGATGACGTTTGCCCAAGGTACCACGCAGTGACACTGAACCTGGACCCATGTAGTTGGAGAGCAAACTTCTTACCACACAACCACATCGTCTCAGTTCCTATGTAACTGTTCAAAGCTATGAAGCCTTCTTGAAAAAAAAAAAAGATTAGATATATAACTTGTCCAGTTTGGGCGAATAATATTTTTCAGACACTGCGAATATTTATATGGATACCTGCCTTCATGTCGAGACCACCCACTGTTTGCAATGTGTAATAACTACAAATGCCACACAAGTATAATAATTTGAACACGCTTTCCAAATCCCAGTAATTGAATATCCCTAAATGGGATTAAGTATGAGTAAACAAGATATTTTCTGAACAGTTAATTTATGATCACGCCCTAGTAGCTGTATATACTGGCATTTCATTTCATGTACACACATGCATACATACACACACACATACATACATACATACATACATACATACGTACGTACGTACGTACACACATACATACACACATACATACATACATACATACATACATACATACATACATACATACATACATATGTATATATATATATATATATAT
>NC_068993.1:16310212-16311143 GCF_001194135.2 Octopus bimaculoides
TATGTCCGCGGCCATTGGAGTCTGACGATTCGTCAATAAGGCTAAGCACTTTATGGATACGGAACCATTGGTCACTCTACGGCCAGCCATATAAACTATTAAATTCTCATTTCTCTTTTGCAGACAAGAGAACCTTTGCAGCACCCCTTCTGGTCAGCTCGAAAGGTTTGTTTTCTTTCTTTCTCCCAGGTTTATTTACTGGTGTTCTAGAAACAGTTGCATGTTTTTCCAGGTATTCATTTATTTTCAGGTCTTCTAGAAAAAACATTTATTTTTCCAGAGATTTATCTATGTATTTCCTGGTCGTCTAGAAACAGATTCATTTTTCTCCAGAAGATTATTCTCAAAAATAACAGTTTCAAATTTTGGCACAAGATCAGCAATTTCAGAGGACAGGGTAAGTCGATTACATCGACCCCAGCGCTCAACTGATACTTATTTTATCATCTTCTAAAGGGTGAAAGGTAAAGTCGACCTCAGCGAAATTTGAACTCAGAATGTAATGAGGGATGAAATGCCGCTGAGCATTTTTCCCGGCATGCTAACGCTCCTGCCGACTCGCCTTTTTTTATTTTCTACACTATGACTAAAGTTAAGGCTTCTTAAGCTGTAGGAAGGTAGGTTATGGACCTGTAGATTTATGATTTCTTGTTTCTTTAGTCTTGCGGGGGATTAAGATGATTTCCATTCAGGGAGCCAGTCATATGTTGTCGCTGCCTTTCTCAGTGTCTTATTAATCATTGCATTCGTCTGAAGACCAAATAAGAGAGGATTCTTGGGAATAACTAAAAGCTTAGTGCATCCACGGTTCTAAAGAACACAGCTGCTACATGTTAGTGTCCTCCTCCTGGTAGCAACATAGACAGGAATAAATTCACACAAACACACACACATACATATACATATATATATATATATATATATATATATA
>NC_068993.1:16313860-16314847 GCF_001194135.2 Octopus bimaculoides
TGTGTGTGTGTGTGTGTGTGTGTGTGTGTGTGTGTGTGTGTGTGTGTGTGTGTGTGTGTGTGTGTGTGTCGAGGTGTGTGCGCGTGTGTTATTGCATACTATACAACTAAGGTACCTTTATTCACATGAGCAAAAGTTACTGTGACTGCGAGTTCTCACTTACGACCAAAGTTTAACGCATACTACAATGCAAAATAAAACGATGCTAAGACGTAAACATACAATAGACACTTAACACATGAAAGATACGTTCATGATTACTGGTACATTCATAGACGTCGAAAAATTAAAAGAACTAGAAAAGAAACATGAACATCTGAAACATCACAATTAAAACTCCTAGCAATACATTGATGCTATTTAAACATTAACAACAACAACAACAACAACAACAACAACATCGAAAAAAATACCTTAGGAATGAGAACCCAGGTTCGAAATTTCCCCAAGACACCTGATGAAGGTTGGAGGCTATATCAGCCGAAACATTGTGTTAACAAACAAGATGAGGACAAATATCCGTCAAATGTAAATAATGTAAATAATGTAAATAAAGAGAGTAAGTTATAGTAAAGCAGAAGAAGAAATACAACACAGAGAATACAGCAGATACCATAACTGTTATAAAATGTAAATCAAACATAAACGAGAATTATATGAAACAAACGTGGACTAAATATAGAATACGTGAACGTATCAAAATCGTCGTAAAACTGAACAGAAAATGCATTCTGCCGAGTCATAAAAATAACACAAATAATATGATACAAAAGCAGTAAAATCAAAAAAGTGTTGTTATCGATAGCAAGCCAGAAGTATGTAAACTTTCGTACAAAAAATATACTACGAGTTGTGTATTCAATGCATCAAAAAAAAGAGCAGTTCCCCATGTGTGTGTGTGTGTGTGTGTGTGTGTGTGTGTGCATGCTTATATGTGCGAATATATGTTTATGTATATATATATGTGTGTCTATGATATACGTATAT
>NC_068993.1:16315187-16317223 GCF_001194135.2 Octopus bimaculoides
ATATATATGTATGTATGTATATGTATATATATATATATATGTATATATATGTATGTATATATGTATATATGTATGTATGTATGTATGTATGTATGTATGTATGTATGTATGTATGTATAAAATAAGAATTGTGGCCTTGTACCAAAGTTAGAAATCGTTATTAAGTTTTCCTCTAGAGAAGAAGGGAAAATTACTTTTCTATTGGTTTGTTAGAAGTTATGAAATGAAAATCTAACAACAACAACAAAGAAAACAAAAGGCCAAAAAAAAAGTTGTATTGAAACTGAAACGAAGACAGATAAAAGCGAACAAAGAAATTGGCAATTGGTAGTTCTCTAAATAACCATTGTGAGTTTGGTTACAAGTTTTATTTGAGAATGGTTTTTAATATAACTCTATCAATTTTGCCGCTTGGGTGAATATTAGTGTGTGATGAGACAAAATGGTGAAGTATGGGAAAGTTAGTGAAAACCGAAAGAGGAAGGTGGGGGGTTAATGAATAAAGAAGAAGAAAAAAAACGAATGAAAGAAGGAAATAAAGTAAAAGGAAGGAAGAAGCAAGCAAATAAAAAGAGAGATATAAAGGAAGGAGAGAAGAAAGAAGAAAGAAAAAATAGAGAGAAAGGAAGTGGAAAGAAAAAAGAACAGGAAGAACGAAAAACAAATGCAAAACTATAGGTAAAAAGAAAAGTATATAAATATTGGTGAAAAACAATTATCAAAATGGAGAATATGTGTTTGTAGTTATTGTTGTAGCTATTCTTGTTCTTACTATTGTTATTGTACATGATATTTTGCTGCTGTTGTTGTTCTTGTTCTTGTTGATCTTGTTTTAGAGTTCAATGTTTTTATTTAGCGCTTGAATATTGTACCACCTTCGTAAAGGGGTTACTATTATAGCTGTTACCAGTGGGATATTCAGCATGGCCAGTTTTCACTACGGGGAATGTTGTAATTTTGTTTATAATAGAAAGTAACTTAAAATATGATTATTTCCCTGTCTGCATTTTAGCAACATTTCTTGGTATTTTTGTACAACATTTCAAGAATTGCATAAGAATATTATGTTTTTATGTACTTTTCCAAGAAGGAAATACATCTTTTTGATGTGCTGACGTAAGAGACAATAGTTTCGATAACAGACTAAATATTAATGACTTGTAAGGACGCGGTATTTCGTTATGCAACCATAATACACTGTAAAGTGTATTAAACGTTTTTATAAGTCAATTCCATGTTTTACTGTGTTAGCACCTTAAAGTGGGATAACCTTATCAAGTGAATAGACTAAATATATTGATAACGTTGATATCCTTTCTTTCATACTCCAGATATATTAGGAGAATGTAGTAGAGATTCTTTTTTTTTTAATGTGTGGACATGCCTGTTCTTGAACTACTTTCCGTAAAACTTGGGTAGTTTTTCTTATTTCCTTCCGTTAATGATACATGCGCTCCATACACTAGTGCCATTGCCTGCGGGAATACTGTTGTAGCATTCAGGTGAGAGTTGACGGAATCGTTAGAGCGTCGATAGAAATGCCTGCGAAAAACAACCGTTAATTCCGGCTCTTTATAGTTTGGATTAAGATCCCACCAAGATCAACATTGCCTTTCATCTTTCCAAGGTCGATAAAATAGAGTACTCGTCTAGTACTGGGGCCTATAGTAACAGCTAACATTCCACCCTTCAAAATTGCTGGCTTTGTTCCTAAAATTACTATTATTATTATTATTATTATTATTATTATTATTATTATTGTTCAGTAGTTTTATTTTTATAACGTGCTTTCACTTCACTACCGAGCGCAGCTCTGTGCGCCTTGGGTATGTGCTGTGGTTTGCTGTGGTGCTCTTATGTTTACTGTATTGAAAGTGTTTTGCGTAGGATGTGTGCAGTGCCCAGTAGTGCAATTTTCTGTATGTTATATATATTTGTAAGTCCTGATGTTTTTGTCTGAATATTTTATTATTATCATTATCATTATTATTATTATTATTATTATTATTATTATTATTATTATTATTATTATTATT
>NC_068993.1:16318722-16319830 GCF_001194135.2 Octopus bimaculoides
GAGAAGGCTGTGGTAGCGGTGGTAATGGTGATGATGATGATGATGATGATGATGATGATGAAATCGATGTGGAGTAGAAGGGGAGGAGGAAGAGGACGACACGACAACGGCTACGACGATAATTATAATGACGTGGGCGACGAAAACGGCGACGATGACCGTGATGATCATTGTGATGGTGATGATGATTATGAATGTGATGATGACGACGACAACGCCGACGACAATGATTATGATGATGATGATGATGATGATGATGTGGAGGATTATGATGACGATGACGAGGATGATAAAGAGAAGGCTGATGTAGCTGCACTAGCTACTGGTGATAGCCAAGGAAAAATTAATGCTTTTTATATAATTTATATATTTCATCATCATCATCATCATAGTCATTATTATGCTTATGACAATGATGATGATGATGGCGACGACGACGATGATGATGATGATGACGATGATGATGACAGCGATGATGATGTTATATTTTGTGTTATTCATTTACGCGCCATTGAACACGTCGCCTTGATTCTTTTTCATACTGTTGTTGTTACTGGTATTGTAGTTGTTGTCGTCGATGTGGTAGTAGGTTTTGTATTCTTCTTCTTCTTCTTGTGGTTAATGTGGTAGTAGGTTTTTGTTGTTAGTGTTGATGTTGCAATTTAATATTTTGCCTCATTTAAAAAAAAAAATTTTTTTTTAATGTTCGTATTTTCACTTGACTAAACACATTGAAACATTATTGTTGTTGATGATGTTGTTGTTGTTGCTGCTACTACTGCTGCTACTGCTGCTGTTGTTAGTGTGGTTGTTATTGTTTTTGCTGTTGATGTTGTTGTTGGTGTTGTTATTGTTGTTGTGCTCGCTATTGTTCTTGCTTGCATTGAGGTAATTTCGTATGCGTCTGTATATGCATACATGTATACATACACACATACATATACGTACATACATACACACACACATGCGCCTAGATACACATATAAACATGCATACATATATATATAAATAAAATATATATATATACATATATATATATATACATATATGTATATGTATATATGTATATTTATATGCATATATATATATATATATATATATATATATA
>NC_068993.1:16320064-16324213 GCF_001194135.2 Octopus bimaculoides
TATAAATTCACGAATGCTGCATATACATGTACGCATGCATAGACAAATACATACACACACATGTATATACATACTCACATATACATGAACACAAATACGTACATGCATATATACTGGCACATATACGCACAAACATATACACGCATATAAACATATACTCGCAGTTGAATGCGCATGTATATTCATGTATGTAGGAGGTGCATTCCAAATATTTTGAAACCTTTTCGGAAGAGACATTTATTAATTTCAAACAAGGACAAAGCCTTAATCTTCTTCAAAGTAGGATCCGCTGATTTCAATGGACGTGTTGTAACAATCCCGTCAGTTATGAACGCCCCATAGAAACCTTCTAACGTGAATGTGTCCATACACTTGTCACAGCCTCATTCATCTTCTTTATCTTAAGGAACAGCCGAAGGTCACGATTACAGGTAAGTTCACCGCCATCAATTCACCACGGAGAAAGTTCACCGACATCAATTCACCACAGGGTAAGTTCACCGGCCTAAACTCACCGCGGGGAATGTTCACCGACATCAATTCACTGCGGGGAAGGTTCACCGGCATCAATTCACCGCGAAACAAGTTCACCAACATTAATTCACCGCAGGAAAAGTTCACCGACAACAATTAACCACAAGGAAAGTTCACCAACATCAAATTCACCGTCATCAATTTACTGCGAGGAATGTTCACCGGCACAAATTCACCACCATCAATTCACCGCTGGGAAAGTTCACCGCCATCAATTCACCGCGAGGAAAGTTTACCGAAGAAATATATTCACAGTATCTCATCATTAATATTTTTAAAATATCTAATTTTTTAAAAAAACGGTGAATTGATCATAGTAAACTTTCTCTGCGGTGAATTGACGATGGTGAGCTTACCGGGCATGAAAAGTCACAGGGAGAAAGATCTGGAGTGTAGAGAAGGTGAGGGACAGTTTTGACTGGTGCATTGTCCTTGTGTAGATGTTCTGGCTTTTTGCGAAGAAATCTCTCCTTGAACTCCTTCAAAACCTCCACAGAATATTCTTTGTTGCCGTCTGGTTAGAGGGAACCTAGTGGATGTACACGATGTCCTTGCTGTCAAATAAAAGCATCATCATGAACTTCCCGGCGCACTTTTTTTGCCTGGCCCCTTGTGCCACCAAAAAACAGATGCTTGACTCACACAAGTTAGTCCATGGCCAGTCTGGAGTATTTCATATGTTTCTGTAGCATGTTTGCCCAATTTAATACAAAACTTTATTACATCTCCACTGCATTCTGCAAACTAGTCAGCTAAGACAAGCAGTGTTTAGTAGAATGGGTTCAAAGTGCTGTTACAGTCATCTCCTTCAAACTCGTCAGCTTATTAGATGTATAGTAATGATAAACCAAAATTACAGTAATCTAGGACAGTTATAACTCCCTCTCTTCTAAGAAAATAACATAGTCTCAAGATATGTGTATTTATGTATATGTAGGCGCGAATGTTTGTATGTGACGTAAATGTGTATACGTATGTATATGGGAAATAGATGTGTATCATGTGTGCATATACAGCCTCGGAACCACCCAAGTTTTCTAACAGTAATTTCTATAAGAGAAACTATGGAAGCCCGTCCGTCCGACAGTTTTAACATTCGCGATGATGATGATGATGATGATCATCATCATCATCATCATAATCATCATCATCATCATCATCATAATCATCATCATAATCATCATCGTCGTCGTCGTCATCGTCGTCGTCGTCATCGTCGTCGTCATCGTCGTCGCCATCATCATCATCATCATCATCATCATCATCATCATCGTCATCATCATTGTCATCATCATCGTCATCATCATTGTCATCATCATCGTCGTCGTGGTCATCATCATCGTCATCATCGTCATGGCGACGACGATGAAGGTTATGTAGGTAGTAATGGTTATGATGGTGGTGGTGATTATGGTGGTGGTGGTGGTGGTAGTGGTGTCGTCGTCTTGATTGTGATGACGATGAATGTACTGGTGGTGGTGGTGATGTGTTGTGATTGGTTGTACTACCCAAGTAGTTTGTGATGATGATGATGATGATGATGATGATGATGATGATGATGATGACGACGACGACGACCACGACCTCGATGATAAAGGTGAGGAGGAAGAGGGGGCCAGGGAGGAGGAGGGCATGCGGAAGAGGAGGTGGTGGTGATGATGATGACAGCTGGGTACGTAGAAAGGATAGGGGGTCGGGGGTTCTATGGATGTTAGTGGTGTTTTTGTAGCCATGTTGTTGCAGTTTGGTATTTATGGTATAACGGGCATTAATGACGCGAATGGTTATGGCGTTGGAAGAGGGGACAGCTTTTGGGTGATGGCGGAAGCGATGGCTTGTTTGTACTTTGATGCTGTTATTGTTGTTCTTCATGCCGTTGATTTTGTGCTGGTGATGTTGTTGCTGTTGTTGTTGTTGTTGTTGTTGTTGTTGTTGTTGTTGTTGTTACTGTTTCTGATGGAAATACAAGATGGTAAAAGAATTTTTTTTAATGATTATTTTATTTCCGGCATTAATTTCTAAAATTATTATCATTATTGTTGTTATTATCATTATTATTATTATCATCATCATCATCATCATCATCATCATCATCATCATCATTATAATTGTTATTATTATTATTATTATTATTATTATTATTATTATTATTATTATTATGTGCAATCATAAATAGGCGCATTGAGACATACGCATACACGAATCATTCCAAACACACACACACACACACGCACGCACATACATGCACGTATGTATGTATGTATGTATGTAAGTATATACATACATGCATAGATAATCTTATCATTCTCGCGCACTCAGTTTCTACACACATATATACACATATATACATAAGTGTGTATTTGTGTGGGATTTTGATGAGAGAGTGACCGTACCTTATGTATAGAAACAAGATGCACGCACGTGTGTGTATGCGCGCATGTGTGTGTATGTGCGCGTGCGCGTGAAAATATCTGTGTATGTATTTACCCTCAGACACGTATTCACACACATAAATATCCACACACGCATTAACGTACACACTACGGAACTACAAGAATTTCATATAAGCATAAGTTTAAACATAAAACTCACACCAGCAAAGATAAATATACAGAGAAATATACACACGCTCACATTCACGCATACACACGCATATACAGACATATACATACACACATATACGTACACATACACACATACATGAAGATAGAGAAATTCAAATAAGCATACACACATTCACATTCACAAATATATTAACACATGCATACACTCACATACACACACGCGCACACACACACACACGTACATACATACATTCATACATTCATACATACATACATACATACATACAAGTAACAGCAAAATACCTTATAAGCATGCATCCCCCAAAATACTCACACAAAAACAGACACACACACTTTCAAACAAACAAGCAAACACACACCCACACACACACACACACACACACACACACACACACACAAGCACGCACACATATACAAGCAACAGCAGCAAAATTCCATATAAACACACTTAAAATTTCTGGCACGCAAATATATATACATACATATACACACACATATAGATTTCCACGCAAACGAACACATGCAGCACACACATACTAATACACACACACACACATATATACATATATTCACAACCGTACTAACGCATACACTTACACATACACTCGCCTACATCCTAACACCGACGAACGCATACAGACATACATGCACAAATAAAAAATAAAACCATATGTACAAACACACACATCTCCGTACACATCAGTGACTACCCAATAAAATTGGCGGTAAAATTATATTTTTCAAAGACGATTTTTTTGTTCTCCACGCGCAGTCTCTTTGAGGAATGATTGCTATTTCTAGCCGGTTTGATGCCAATGAGATTATAATGGTAATAAGAGACAACCAAAGAACTTCCAGTCGATGCTTCCGTATAGTCTTTCTTTCAGGATTCCAGTCTTGATAGGAAAGAAAGGAAACACAAAAACTTACACTTTATTTTGAAACATATTTGTAAAGTCGGTATTGTTCTTTGATACTACACACATATATGCACACACACACACACACATACATATATATGTATATATAT
>NC_068993.1:16326110-16326946 GCF_001194135.2 Octopus bimaculoides
TATATATATATATATACTACTAAATAGTGCAATATAGCGGTATTGCTTCCCAGTTAAACAAAGCACCATCAGGTTAAAGTATATATATATATATATATGAAGCTTAACCATAGCGTAGTATATTATCAACTGCTATTTCCAGGATTTGTGCATTGTTGTGTCACTATCTTATATATATTAAGGCGGCGAGCTGGCAGAAACGTTAGCACGCCGGGCGGAGTGCTTAGCGGTATTTCTTCTATCTTGACGTTCTGAGTTCAAATTCCGCCGAGGTTGACTTTGCGTTTCATCCCTTTGGGGGTCGATAAATTAAGTACCAGTTGCGTACTGGGGTCGATCTAATCGACTGGCCCACTCCCGGAAAATTTCGGGCCTTGTGCCTAGTGTAGAAAAGAACTTTAGTCGAACTGAAGTAGGGCCAAACAACATCGACGGTAACAGAAAAGATAAGTAAATTATAATGACTCAGTCTTGACTGGTGGGTTGGAGATTATACTATCCGGATATTTTTTCACTAGTTCGAGATTATGTTTGACCAGATAACCTTTTAGAATGACAGGCTATATTACAAGATATGCAACTATGTGTATATATGAGCGCAAGAATATGTTTGAAATTAAGTTTTTGTGAGTTCGTGTGTGAGCTTGCGTTTACAATAATCACATATATTACACAAACAAGTGTAACTGTTCATGTGTGAGACAGCAAGAAAGTCTGTGCGCTTGCGTGCATAGGGAAAACCATATAAATACACATGAATTAAATATAACGATATATGCACACTGTGTGTGCGTTATTATTTGTATTATATATATACATATATATATATATATATA
>NC_068993.1:16327250-16331593 GCF_001194135.2 Octopus bimaculoides
ATATATATATATATATATATATATATATATATATATATATATATATATATATATACGTATGTAGATATATAAATGGTCTGGAAATACTTACCTCATCAATATGTAACTGTGTTCCATGTAACAAACCTGCATAAGCATACATCCATCATTAATGTCATAAGCATCATCATCATCATCGTCATGAACAACAACAACAACAACCACAGTAACAACAACATTGTATTGTTATTTATCAATATCTCAATACCGTTTGCTTTCGGGCCTCATCATATTACTTTTTTCATTTCATTTCACCAGATTTTCTTAAACCACCTTTGCGTAATTTTCAAAAAACACATGTGTGTGTGTGAGAAAGTACATATTACTACATTCATACACATAAAAGCATCTACATCTGTACCTGCGTGTATATGCACATATACACAACTGTAAGTAATTGTTATATGTGTACGTGTACGTATATGCTTATGTATGTATATATATATATATATATATATATATATATATATATATATACGAACAAATACACATAAATGTATACATATATACAGACAGACAGACAGTCAGACAGACAGACAGATAGATAGATAGATAGATAGATAGATAGATAGATAGATAGATAGATAGATAGATAGATCAGTACGTTAACTCAGGTTCACATTACTTAATGTTTCATGTACGTAAGAAACGCCATCTCATCTGTTGTTCAGAGATAGATTGGAGAGAATTTAAAAGAAATTAAAAATGGTTTATTGGTAAATGTTCTTCAGTTGGTCAGTTGAGGCCATGTAATTGTTTATGCGATGAAAGTGACATTTATGCTATGAAAATGAAAGTTGGATATTGTTATATCTATGTGCAGGATGTTGGTGTCACATTGTCGGCATTCTGCAGAATGGCATATTTCAGCGACACAAGTTAAATTCATTTCCCATTTCACATTGTGAAGTATGAAATGAATTTAGGCGAGATCTTGGCGTCAATCAGTCAATTAGCTATCATTCTCTAGAGCTTGTACACTTTTACAACAACAGTTTTCACATGGGAGGTGACCGATTTGATGGTGTCAGGTTACAAATAATATTGCGTGACCGATATGACTATGTTGTGGTTTCTACGGTCAGCAAGAAGGAAATGCATATCCAGTTCTTCCGTGTGAGCCAGCTAAGTTTAAGGTTTTATAGCCAGGATATCAGCTGCAAGGGGCTTAAAATTCATTAGCAGGGTGTGTCTGGAGAAGTAGCAATAAGAGAGGTAATTTTTTTCTGTTGGTGGATAATATACACTAGTGAATAATATATAATTTCACATGGAGGCACAGTTAGCAATGGTGAATTCAAATGAGTAAGGAGGGCCCCAGTCAAGGATTCTTCATTCGATTTTAGGTATCGGAATCTCCAGAGAAAGCGTGACAGGGAGATGTAGTTTTTCATGTTCCAACACCTGAAGATGTATAACTTCCCTTAAAGCCATCAGATTACATACCTGTGAAGACATCTAATGGTGTGAGAGTGGGTTTATAGACCATAGTCTTTGAAAAACTCCTGTCTTTTGTAGGATTTCAGCTGTTACAGTTTGGAGTGTGGTTAGTGTTTACATCTATTGTAGAGTGCAATGACTGAAGCGATACTATCTAAGCAGGAGCAACTAACCTTGACATTACAGGAATCAAAGAGTTTACAATATCTTGCGATTATTTAGCTCTTAGATATATTAGAGGAAATTTCTAGATTGAATGGAGGATCAAAACAGATTACACTTCTCTTTCTAACTCTCTTTATATCGAGGTGAAGTAGGTAACTCCCTATGTTCAATAATTTATGGATAATGCCACTCCCCTATAGTGTCTAGCTATTGCGGCTTATGGTGCCGTTGAAGACCCTTTTGTCTGTTTATACATTTAAGACTCTCCTGCTGACGTCTATATCTAGATTTCTAACAACAGTGGGTTGGGTGGGGCAGAGTGTCCATAAATGTAAACAGTTTCCTCTTTGGGCTTTCTGTAATGGTAGTACTTGTACGTCTTGAGGTCGAGGGTTACGTCCAGGAAGTGGATTTCCAAGCACTTGCTCTGAAAGGAACTTTCTGTTGAGCCTAAAGAATTTCGCATTTGCCGACAAGGGGACATGAGTTTATGCTAGCACAATTATATTTGGTTTGATTTTTAAGCTGTTGTTGTAATTTCTAATGCTCATGCCACAGATTCTATTGCCAATGATGCTAATATTATTGTAGTTAATTTGGGATAATTTCATGATAAAGACTTTGTAGTAGATATGAATAATTGGAGAATATTTTTGGACAATGGGTCACACAAACTGTAAGGTGGACTGACCCAAGTGATACTAAGCTTGCGTAGTTTTTTATAGCTTTGCGAGGTATTACAAGATATAATCTTTCCTTGTGGAAACTACTCACTTTCAAGGCCTTGTAGTTGGATAATGCTATTCAATAAATTACTCAAGCCTACAGAGGATGACTGGAGGACTAATTATATATACAGATTTTTTTATTTGTTCTCGTATCGAGGTGATGTCTTCTTTGTGTTTAAGTCTAGCGTTGATATTAATATTATTAACAATATTATTGTTAAGGCAGCGAGCTGGCAGAATCGTTAGCACACAGGACAAAATGTTAGGCACATTTCATCGGTCTTTACGTTCTGCGTTCAAATTCCACCGATGTCGACTTTGCCTTTCATCCTTTCGGGGTCGGTAAAATAAGTACCAGTTGAGCACTGGGTTCGATTTAACCGACTTAACTACTTACCCGAAATTGCTGGCCTTGTGTCAAAAGTTGAAACTGATATTAATATTATTGTTAAGCTAAATTCTTTAAATGCATAAATAAGAGCTTTGCTAAGTGTATCAAGCTGACAGTCGTTCATTTGGTGTGAAATTAACAAGCCATTATCTCTGAAAATAAAACAAAACTGTCAAAATACGTAAGGCGGATTTTTCTCCGACGTGAGTTCGAGATATGTATAATCCTACAATCTCACAAACTTCAGCCTCTTCATACAAACCCATTGTCACATTAAATAGTGTGCCCGTTACATTTAACCCAAAAATTATCATCAAAACCTTGTAAATAATTCCTGATATACTCAGTAATACTAATTTCAAAATCACTAATGGAGGTAAAGTTCTGGACAAATTCCAAAGCATTAAAATGAGCTTAGAAATGAATTGGTAAAAATACCACTATGTGAAACTGTAAATTTCCAATTACATTTATTGTCTATTTGGTTAAACGAATTGAATAGAGAAGAGCCATTTTTCCATAAATGTAAATTCATGGCCTCTCTCTCTCTCTCTCTCTCTCTCTCTCTCTCTCTCTCTCTCTCTCTCTCTCTCTCTCTCTCTCTCTCTCTCTCTTCGTTCTATCAATTATTTATACAATCACAGACATTACACTCTCTTTTTCACTTTCACACTCTTCCTTCATAACTATGTTCTTTCTCTGTCGCATATTTAATTGTAACAGATGTTATCTCAGTCCAGCAAATGTTCTACCTCTTACTACCTCTCTTTTCTTTCTCCATCTATCTTTGTCCTCTTTTTACCTTTATCCTTTTCTCTCTTTCCGTCTCTGTGTGTCCTTATGTTTCATTTTTCTTTCCCTTCTCTCTCTTATTTGTCTCTACTTCTACTTTCTTCTTATCTAATCTAGTATCTTCATTGTTGTCGCAAACGTTTCTTATTCTATCATTTTGTTTTTACCCTAACATCGAAATACCCCTTCAAGCGTTAAGTATTTCAAATGACAAACTTACATTATAAGCGTTTTAAGTATTAGAATCTCAGCATTTATCAACATCGTTTTCACCATAAGTGTTATAGCTATGTAAGCCTTTAATTTATAATGAAATATTATGTCGTCTCAAAACTCAGTAACGCAAAACGGAAAATTGGAAATTTTGGAAAAATCAAATAGATAAAAGGAAATATGCATATGTGATCAAGCAGACACTGTGGAGACTTGAACAAATGCAAAACAACGATATTTCTGATAACGTTAATAATAGCAGCAATTCTGCTTGCGTTGCTAAAATCAGAAAGCTGCAGTCGATATGCAACAGCTCCTGAAAGAAAAAAGAACATTGTAAAGGCACGTTAAAATGGGTATTGTCTTTGCCTTCTTTTGCCCGTGGAATATATTCAGAAACAGGTAAGATGAGTAACACACCTCAATTTTTTTTTGTTCAACAACGGTAGGGATTTTCTATTGTCTACAAAGGGTAAATTGGTAAAACCCTGATCCAGTAATAGCAGCAGCAGCAGTAGTAGTGGTGGTGGTGGTGGTGGTGGTGGTGGTGGTGGTGGTGGTAATAGTAGTAGTTA
>NC_068993.1:16333994-16337122 GCF_001194135.2 Octopus bimaculoides
ATATATATATATATATATATACGTATAGATATACGTGTTCATATATGCATATATATGTGTGTGTACATGCATATATATTATATTGAGAGAGAGAGGGGGAGTGAGCGACAGCTTGCTAGATAGAGGGATGTGTTGATGATTTGAGATCTGAGGCTTAGATTTAGGTATGTATAAGTTTTTGTCTCTCTATTATGTCTTTTATACGAATGCAAACAGTCATATGCAGATAAAGATGTGTTAGTTTATAGATAGATAAATGTCTGTATGAGGAAAATAGAAAGGAGATATGCATCTAAGTGTGTGTGTGTGTGTGTGTGTATGAATGTATGTATACATATATGTGTGTGTATGTATGTATGTATGTATGTATGTATGTATGTATGTATGTCATTGTTCAGTTTTATTTCAAGATTTCTTGCCAATAGAAAAAGAACCTGTTTCTAACCTAGATCTAAGGCTCCTTCATTGAAATTTCAACATCAACAACAGGGTATTTTTGTAAGTATGTATGTATGTATGCATTTATGTAGGCATATGTGCAGATGTGTATGTTTTGTTTTATGTATGTATCCTCATGCATATAGTTGCATACATAGACATGCTCACATATATTTAAATGATAAACTTCTGCAAAGTTTTACAGATTTTTACAGTTCCAGTAATGGATTCGATCTGTAGTCTTCGAATTAACTTTCTCCTTCCTCGGGAGGTAATGGTGTCAGTGAGACCCAAAGGTGTCAGGTAATGCTGAGTAAGTGCTATGGATAGACCATAGTTAAGCTCCAGGTAAGTGATTATGCGAATAAGGAGTCCAACGTAGGTCATATATCAGCATGTGTACATATAAAATTTTTTTCTTTTTCAGAATGAGATAAAAAAAACCAAGGGTGTGAATATTCTGGAACATTTATAAATAGAAGGTCTTACAGCTGTTTCCAGAATATTTATTATATCCCTTCATCGGAGACGGTGTGAGAAAATGGTTAAGCAATAGTTAATTTAGATAAGATACGAAATAGAGAGTAAAGTGGCAGAATGAAAATAGATGTGAGATATGCAGGGATATTGCATTTGTATATCCATTATTTAGGCAGAATGGTATACCTACAAGATTCTAATACCTCGTGAGTAAAATCCAATAGTATTTAAAATCGGTCATTGATTGATTGATTGAGTGAGTGAGTGAGTGAGTAAGTGAGTGAGTGAGTGAGTGAGTGAGTGAGTGAGTGAGGAGGTGGAGCGAGGGAGCGAGGGATCGAGTGAGTAAGGTATGTTGGGGGAGGGAGTTAGGGAGGGAATAAATGAATGGGTGAATGTGAGTGAGTGAGTGAGTGTGAGAATGAGTGAACAAGGGAGGAAGGACATGAAGGAAAAGAAGGGAAATGAAAGAAGGAAAGGATGAATGAGTGATTGAGTGAGTGAGTGAGTGAGTGAGTGAGTGAGTGAGTGAGTGAGTGAGAGAATGAGTGTGGGTGAGAATGTGTGAACAATGGAGGAAGGCATGAGGGAAAAGAGGGGGAAAGGAAAGAAGGAAAGGGTGAATGAGTGATTGAGTGATTGAGTGAATGAGTGATTGATTGAGTGAGTGAGTGAGTGAGTGAGTGAGTGAGTGAGTGAGTGAGTGAATGAATGAATGAGTGAGTGAGTGAGTGAGTGAGTGAATGAATGAGTGAGTGAGTGAGTGCGTGAGTGAGTGAGTGAGTGAGTGATTAATTGATTGATTGATTGATTGATTGATTGACAGATAGATGCTGAATACTGTGCGGCTGCTTTGAAACCTCATACGCTCTCAAATATATTATCTGTATCGTTATCATCATCATCATTATTATTGTTATCATTATTATTATTATTTGTTGCTGTTGTTGTTGTTGCTATTATTATTATTATTATTATTATTATTATTATTATTATTATTATTATTATTATCATCATTATCATCATCACCATCATCATCATCATCATCATCATCATCATCATCATCATCATCATCATCATTATTATTATTATTATTATTATTATTATTATTATTATCATTACTATTATTATTTTAATTAATCTAGGGAGAAAAATGATAAAACAACCCGAGACAAATGACCCAACACAAAGGTAGAATAGAAATTCGTTGCAATGGCGGCTTTGATAAGCTGACCTCTTGAAATAGTTGTAATGTTACACAGAGAATAATTTCAGAGCCGTTTGAAAGATAACAGAACGGCAAAATTGCAGAGAAATGAGCTTGTTAAACACGACACTGAGACATTTTAAGGTTCTCTTAAGGGTCTTCTTCTACTTGGATTGTCTTTCAATGCACAGAATCTGAAAACGGGGAAAAACTAAATAGAATTCGTCTAAATATGACGTCCTTAATGTTTGTATTGATAGCTATGGTTTGGAGTTATAAAGGTTAGAATTTTATTCATATGCTGTCAAATCATAACAGATGGAACCCATATATGGAAATGTGGTAGCTATTGCGCAGTCTCCGTTCTTTATTCTGTTTAGGAAAGGCGGGGAAACTCAGAACGTATAGATGTGTGTGTGTGTGTGTGTGTGTTGATGTGTAACGGATGTAAAATACATATATGCATGTATGTATGTGTGTATGTGTAATGGATGTAATGTACATGTGTGCATGCGTTTATGCGTATATGCTCGTATGTATGTGTGTGTATGTATGTATGTATGTATGTATGTATGTACGTACGTATGTATGAGAGAGTGAGTGTATGTATGTATGTATGTATAAGTGAGAGAGTGAGTGAGAGAGTAAGTGCCGCGAGAGATAAGTGTTTGTATATAAAGAAATAGAATGATAGATAAATGGATAGATAGCTTGCTTACCAGCCACATAGTTCCGGCTTCAGTCCCACTGCGTGGCACCTTGCGCAAATGTCTTCTACTATACCCTCAGGCCGAATAAAGCCTTGTGAGTGGATTTGGTAGACACACACATATACATACATACATACATACATACATACATACATACATACATACATACATACATACATACATGGAAACCGGCTCCCTACTCAGTGGAAGATTTATAATAATTGAAGAATAGAAGAGACACATACAGACATACATAGCTATAGATGTGTACTCCAGCCCCCGCCGACTTTGTT
>NC_068993.1:16337191-16338361 GCF_001194135.2 Octopus bimaculoides
TAGACACACACATATACATACATACATACATACATACATACATACATACATACATACATACATACATACATACATGGAAACCGGCTCCCTACTCAGTGGAAGATTTATAATAATTGAAGAATAGAAGAGACACATACAGACATACATAGCTATAGATGTGTACTCCAGCCCCCGCCGACTTTGTTGCCTCATATTTTCCAGAAAAATCGATACTTTTTAACGAAATTTCCAACAAATACCGCTCAGATGCTGTGGATTCAGAGTATATAGGGATTTATGGGAAATATTTTTTCGAGAGGGGAGGGAGGGGAGTTTCGAGAAATTCACATGATCCGACTTTCTTCCCTCATAACTTTCAGAAAATGGATTTTTTAAATGAAATTTTATACTAATACCTTTCATTATTTACATTATTTACATTTGACGGATATCTGTCGTCATCATGTTTGTTGTTAACACAACGTTTCGGCTGATATATCTTCCAGCCTTCATCAGGTGTCTTAGAGAAATTTCGAACCTGGGTTCCGATTTACGCGAAACTTATTTTATTCCGTTTGTATTCACATTCACTAGGTGTTCTTTACTTTAAGAGTATTTTCCCATTATGCGCCGGTTTGGCTGTATTAAATTACAGACATGCACGAACGCAAGCAAGAAAGCAATCACAGTTTTTGTAGTAGACAGACAGACAGACAGACAGACAGACAGACAGACAGACAGACAGATAGATAGATAGATAGATAGATAGATAGATAGATAGATAGATAGATAGATAGGAGATGAAAGTGTAAGGACATATTCTTATGGATGATTTACAATCTTATGTTTTCTGGTGGTGCCTTAGCATGGTTACAGCCTTAAAACTGAAGCATATAAAAGAATAAAACAATATGTGGCACTATCCCTATCTTACTCTTTCCACGCGTTATAATTGTCTAATTGATTCTGTACTCAAATATATTTTTGACGGGTACTACAAGAAATTCGAAGCAACGACGTCTTGAGCTATTCAGCTTCAATTTATATTATTTGTACGGAGAGTAAGTATTTCAATACACACATATGACTATATATGCGTTTGTGTATGTATATATGAATGTTTGTTTGCGTATGTATGTGTGTATGTACGTGTATATATATATATATATATATATATATATATATATATAT
>NC_068993.1:16338636-16340866 GCF_001194135.2 Octopus bimaculoides
ATATATATTTATATACATCAATGTACGCCGTGACATAAAAGATTATCAGAGTTTTCTATGATTTTCTGTCTGTATACACACGCTGGTACGTAGGGATTTATAAAGCTTATCTGTTTATATATATATATATATATATATATACATACATACTTAACTACCTTACTATCTCTATTTAGCTAGCTAGCAAGCTATCTATCTGTCTATCTATCTATTTGTTTCTCTGTCTCTCTGTGTCTATCTCTTTATCTCATCTATCAAGAGGTGTTTGGGATATCATAAATACCCTTGGACTGCATTTATCTCCTTCGACAGACTCTCGTTGGTCTTCATCACAAACTACTGGTTTTGCTTTATCTCTCTTGTGTTTTTGTTGGGTTTTTTTGCAGCCTTCTGCTGCAACGCCTCACACGGCACCCTACGACACAACACCGACCTGAAACATACTCACCATTCAGTATTAGCATGACCAACATCATAATACCACTGCGTCTTTTCACCTCCCATTTTTCTCTCTTCTCCTCCACTTCTCTCCAGCCCAATCGGCACCACGTACAGATAATAAATCATTGATGGACGGTTATTGATTATGATGATGGCTGCCGATGGCGGTGAGTGGCGGATAGTATTATGGTTTGTTCGTGTTTATTCTCTAAGATGGCAACTAATATTTCTAACCACCCATCGAAAATAAAATATCTGACGTGATTTGTTGTTGCACGAGAATATAGGAATGAAAGACACAGAGAGAGAGACACAGACAGAGGGAGAGAGAGAGAGAGAGACAGAGAGAGAGACAGAGAGACAGAAAGAGAGTGAGACAGAGAGAGAGAGAGAGACAGAGAGAGAGAGAGACAGAGAGAGAGAGAGACAGAGAGAGTGAAAGAGAAAGAGTGTGTGTGTGAGTGCGTGCGTGAGAGAGAGAGAGAGAGAGATCAGCTACTGAAGAGGTTTCTATTGGATATATGTGTGTTTGCGTAATCATGTGTAACTATATATATATATATATATATATATATACACATATATATATATATGTGTCTATATATGTATAGAGATATGTAACTGTCTTATCGACCGTGTATATGTATATATGTGTGTGTATTTGTGTGTGTGTATTAAGTATGATACATAGATGGCTGATTTAATGTTGCCTCATTTGTGTACACTGGATATATATGTATAGGCGCAGGCGTGGTTGTTTGTTAAAACGCTTGATTCCCAACCACATGGTTCCGAGTTCAGTCCCACTACGTGACACCTTGGTCAAGGGTCCTTTGCTACAGCCCCGGGCTTACCAAACCTTGTGAGTGGATTTGGTAGACGGAAACTGAAAGCCCGTCGTATGTGTGTGTGCGCGTGCGCGCGCGCGCGCGTATCTTTCTATCTGTGTTTGTGTCCAACTACCGCTGGAAAACCGGCGTTAGTGTGTTTACATCCCAGTACACCGATAGAATAAGTGCCCCGCTTTAAAAATATGAACACTGGGGTCGACTCGTTCGGCAAAAATTCTTCAAGGTGGTGCCCCAGCATGGCCACATTCTGTTGAGGGAAACAAGTAAAAAATAAAAGATATATATACACAAAAAGATAAAAAATATATCGACACAAATGCGATGCAGAAATCGCATTTGTTGTTATAATCATTATATGGTTTGGATTAGGTACAACTGAGTTATTTTTCTTGTGAGCCCAGATAAAGGTGTATTATTAGTTTTTGATTGAGATCTAAAGCTAGAATAGTGGTTAGTAATTCTGACCTTAAAGGAGGTGCTGCACGAGCCGACATATACATGCTTGGAATCATTCGCAGATACCATAGACTTGTATGCTATATTCTCTGTGAGGTATTTATTTTGCAAAGAAGAGGTGGGTCGTCTATTGCTACATAAACCTATAGAGGTTAACTGGCTGCTATATGTAGTATTAGCCTCGGCGTTCGGATTGGTGTTGTTTCTGGTGGTGAAAGAGCCGTCCAGGGAGTGTAGCTTATAGTAGCTCACAATATTATTTGGTTACATATCGAGTATAACCAGCTGAAATTGCAAAGATAATCTGGGTCTCGACTGAGGAAAGAAAACTCCGAATGCTCTGTCCTTGTTTTCTTTGCATCATCTATCTGAATGTTTTGTTGTCCCTCTCTTGTATCACCTAACTGTCCGGATGTTTTGCGTTGTTCCATTTTGTATTATTCATATATATATATATATATATATATATATATATATATATA
>NC_068993.1:16341890-16343014 GCF_001194135.2 Octopus bimaculoides
ATTCCCAGTGATCACTTATTAGCTTTAAGCTTATAAAATATTATTATTATTATTATTATTATTATTATTATTTACAGAATTGTAAAACATCAGCACCGCTTATCAAATCATTGCAGAAAACGCACATGATTATTATTATTATTTTAATCGAGTAGAATAACCCAGCATTTCGTCTTGGGCTATGATACTTATTTCTCAACAGTACAACCCACCAAAATACAACAAGTTGCTACTCACAGAATTATGTTTGTTTAGATTTTTGTTTTGTTTTTTTCTCTTTTCTCTTTTTACGTTACCTTGCAATGCTGAGTTAAATTTAGAGACAGAGATAAGTTAAGAGAGTACAAGCAGATTTAACAGTACTCAACGTTAAAGATCACAGATTGCATTGGTTTGTATGCTGTGGATATACGGAAAAAAATACTGATCTGAATTCAATAGGCAAAGCAAGTTAATGTGCTACGAATCTAAGAACAATTGGGGTGGGGGTCGATATTCTTTGGAAAAGAGAATGTGCCAATACCACCATGCACCCTTCTTCCAGGGGGTAAAAAACCTCATCTTTTCATTGCGTGTAACAATATCATAGATCTAGCAACTACAGGCAATAATTTTAGCTGGGACTCGCAGGATCAGCGCTGTTGGATCCTAAGAACTTTTCTGTGTAGAGGCCCGGATATCATCTTCCTTCGACTTTTCACCCAAGCATCTTTTTACCTACAATGAAGTCTTCTCGCATCAAACAAAACATCAGCATTTTCCTGTCACCACTACATACAAAAAAAACTTATCTAATTTATTAACTTTAACTGAATACTTTTGGGGGTTTTTTCTGTTTACTTTTCTTTCTTTGCCCAATATGGACACCACCGCCCTTACATCGTTCTTCTGTCTGTGCTTTGACGTATTTTCTCTATTTATATTTTCAAATATTTATTTATTGTATAGACAACGGTTCTGTTGTTCTGTTGTTCAATTGTTCTCTCAACGATGCACTCGGAGTGATGTGGTAGATGTATCTTGCTATCGTGTTCGCCCGTATGTATATATGTATGCATGTACGCTTGAGTGTGTGAGTATATATACATACATACATGCATATATTTATATATATATATATATAT
>NC_068993.1:16343604-16345501 GCF_001194135.2 Octopus bimaculoides
AAATACTCTGAGCTGAATAATAATCAGAAAACGACATTTTCCAGTGACATAATACAGTTTGAGGCGGAAGCAATCTGACATTGAAAAGGTTAAAAGGTTAAAGTTAACTTTGGCGAAAATAATATTCACTTCGGTGCAATCCAAGTCAGAATAAAAAGCTCTATTGTCCGATTTTATTTTTATTTTATTTATTTTATTTTTGTTATCTATTTATTTTATTTTTGTTATTTATTCTATTTTATTTTATTTTATCTTATTATGTATATATGTGTATTTATTTTATTGCTGATCGATTCTGATGTAGAAGTCCGTGATTTGGTCAGACGAACTGAAGATGTTTCTGTTGTCGTGTGTATTCTTAGTAATTAAGTTTTTAATGTTATAAGCTGTCGTTGTTGTTCTTCAGCCCCAGGTAATTCTCAACTGAGCAAAACTAAGATCAAAGACGCTCTGATTGTGACCATCACGTATATTTTGTATATATTAGAATTACATTGGCCAGTATGCTTTTTTTCCTTTTATAAGATATTGAAAAATTGAAAAAGGGAATTTGGTTGCAATTTTTAACGGGTTGAACGATTGCATAGAGACTCCTCCGTGGTTCCTTAATGTATAAGTTACATAAGCAGACAGACTGATACAGAGAGAGAGAGAGAGAGAGAGAGAGAGAGAGAGAGAGAGAGAATGATTGATTGATTGAGTGAGTGAGTGAATGAGTGAGTGGGTGAGTGAGTGATATAGATGAATAGATAGATTTAGATGCTCGTCATCAAGATAATAATAATGATAATAAAAATGGTAATACTACCCCAGTGTCACTTTGATAGCATATCGTCAGCCACCAAGGGACATTCTCAACTGGTTAAGGTCAAACAACTGGTAAGCAAGTCTGTGGTATGGATCAAAATATTTGCTGTAGCCCATCTTTTATACTAAGACAAAACAATGTAACATGATAACATTTCCAATCAGTTAAGATCAGAAAGTCATCGTCAACGCCGTCGTCGTCGCCGCCGTCGTCGTCGCCGTCGTCGTCGTCGTCGTCGTCGTCGCCATGGTGGTGTTCATCGACATTCTCAACCATATGTCAGACGAAATATTTGCCGATTAGAAGTTGTGAAGTTTGGTATTTAAATACTAAATAATATTGCGCTGGTTCCGGATCATCTGCTGCCATATGAAGAATTGTCTGTTACTTTCTTTCTTCATTCGTTTACTTAAATTTATTTATTTATTTCTAATTGTCTGCGCCCTCCATATTGATTACAGTATTTTTTTTCTTTCTCTCTTAGTTATTTTTATTGATGTCGTCATTGTTGTTGTTGTTGTTGCTATAACTGTTGTTGGTGTTACTGTTGGTGTTTTGATTGTTATTTCACAATGCGGTCCACTGACCATTTCGGTATCAATGCTACTTGCAAACAGACAGAACGTCTTCGCTGACATTTATTGGGCGCCGACCGATCTCACTCTTGATTGTTTCATAAGAACGAAAGGCAAAGAACTCCGACCTCAGCTGCTCTGATCTCACCACATCACTTCCTCTTTTTATATTTTTTTATATGAATTTCGTCTTTATATATATATATATATCTGTTTCTTTTTTTCAGCCATTGGAATGTGGCTCCAGTACCTTTTCTTTTAAGATTCCATTAATCTCTTTCGCCGAACTGTTATGTTATAAGGACGTAAACAAACCAAAACTTGTTGTCAAGGGGTGAGAGAGAGAGACAAAATCACAGACACATATACACAGATAGATAGATAGATAGATAGATAGATAGATAGATAGATAGATAGATAGATAGATAGATAGACAGACAGACAGACAGACAGACAGACAGACAGACAGACAGATAGATAGATAGATAGATAGATAGATAGATAGATAGATAGA
>NC_068993.1:16347007-16350586 GCF_001194135.2 Octopus bimaculoides
GTAAGTAGGTAGGTAGGTAGGTAGGTAGGTAAGTAGGTAGGTAGGTAGGTAGGTAGGTAGATAGGTAGGTAGGTAGGTAAGTAGGCAGATAGATAGATAGATAGATAGATAGATAGATAGATAGATAGATAGATAGATAGATAGATAGATAGATAGATACATAGATAGATAGATATGTGCGTATATGAATGTATATATGAGTTTGTATGTGTTCTTGCTTTTAGTTTGTTGTAACCTCCAAGGCCAACATCGTTCTGGACCATCGTCTTCAGTGTAATATAAAACGCCTAAGTTTTCTTAGAACACATCATCATCGTTCATCTTCAATTCTACCATAACTTTAGTGTCGTCTGCATATCTGCTGAGTGAGGACGATTTTATATTTTTCAAGCCTGACAGCATTATGATGGACAATTAAGTGTTATTATCTTCGTAATAGTATGTAGGTGGAAAGAAACGATAACGAGAAAGCTATAAATATAAAAAGGGAAGCGTGTGGGAGACATAGCCAAACACTGAGTTACACAACTGTGATATTATGTGGGAAGAAAAGAAAGTTGTCGATATATCCTGTAAGGGAACGATATGACAGGAAATATACAGTCCATGAGATAATAAGCCGATGTCGCCCACATTCTCAGTGGATTCTGCTTGAAAGTTCCCCTGGTATATTCGCCTTTGCGAATAACTTGGCACAAAAATACTTTTATCGAAGTTTTCAACGGCGGGAGACCAGTAAACTCTGACGTAAGAGAACAAGTATCTAGTAAATCTTGTGCAGAAATTATATTGGTAGCCACTGCGAAGAGAAAAAGAAAGACGCAGAATGAAAAAACGGAGGTCGCTTACGACTAGTTCCATGACATTTGGAAAAATTCAGAAGTGAACGCAATAAGTTAGTAGCTGGCAGAATCGAAGAGAGAGGTAATTCTTTGTGGAATATCGTGTATAATATAACGTACATATCCTTAATAACCCATTACCTACCAGTGATCTCATATGAGATCAATTAAAAATTACAAATTTCGTAATTATCTGTCAATATTTACACATATCTAACCTTTTTGCTATATCTACTAGGTATATTTCTCTGATAATCAAATGAGGTTTGCTAATTTTTCACCCAATATCTCGCTTATTTCTATTTAAAATGTTATTTTGAAATGTTATTTTGATCATTCCAGCGTGTTTCTAAGGCTGTTTTATGCTAGAAATCAAAGTTTCATAAAAAATTCCAGTTAATAGAATTATGGAAGGTAATGGGTTAAGATGTGACAGATTCCGATAGATAGAAAAATATAGAAAGCGGCGAGCTGGCAGAAACGTTATTACGCCGGGCGAAATGCTTAGCGGTCTTTCGTCTGCCGTTGCGTTCTGAGTTCAAAATTCGCCTTTCATCCTTTCGGGATCGATTAAATAAGTACCAGTTACGCACTGGGATCGATATAATCGACTTAATCCGTTTGTTTGTCCTTGTTTGTCCCCGCTGTGTGTAGCCCCTTGTGGGCAGTAAAGAAATAAGAAAAATATAGAATTCGGTGAAAATAAGTAGTCGTGGAATACTTCCACTGGATGTAAATCGTAGGCATCAAAAATTATTATAAATAATCAAACATGAATAAAATTAACTACTTCGGTTATAACCACTTTAAAACATTTATTATCAATTTTATTTAATTATTTGTTATACCATTAAAGAGTTGGACGATTGGACTATGTTGGAATCAGTCTTTGCTCTTCGCATATGTTCGCCACGTTGAATTTACTTAAACCGAACAGAGCAAACGAGGACTAAAATGTTCTCGTCTGTAAAGAAATCATAAAAGAAATCAATTGATTTTTTTTCTTTTTTCTGGCATAAGGATTTTCAATGAAAGCTAAGAAGACATGCGTTTTAAACAAGCAAGTTTAAGAATTTTAATATAATTTTAGTAAATAGTTTTGATATTCATTTACGAATGAATTATTTTGATATAGTTTAACTGCTACGTTTGCAAGAGAAAATACTTTTAAAGATATGGTTATTTATGAACATTTTATGTAAAAACCTACCAATTAATGTTTCCATTTATTTAATCTTCAAACTTATCCCCGCATTTCTTCTAAGAATTGTTTGTCTTTTAGAATATCCAAGCAGAAATTTCTTTGAAATTTTGTTGCACAGTAAACTAAAGATTCTCTTTTATTCATTGTTCAAAAGATAAAATGTGTATTTTGATGAATTTTTCTAAATAATAAGTAAAGTTGCATATTTTTTCTTTTTGAGACGTCCGTCAAATTTCTAACGTGCATACACACACACACACACACATATATACATTCACATATCTGTATGTATGTGTGTATATATATATATATATATATATATATATATATATAAATATATGTATGTATGTATGCATGTATGTTTGTATGTATATGTATATATACATACATATATATGTATAAATATTCATATACATACACAAATGCACACATATATAAACACACTCACACACACACACATATGCGTATATACGAGAGGTATATATAAATATAAGCGCACATATCAGATGGGAATATATTGAAGAGAAACTCGAGAAATAACAACCAAATCTCCCTCAAATCACAACTTAGCGTCTTAAAAAGAGGACACATTAGATATTGTATTTCTCGATGTTCTACACCTACATAAAAGACGTGATGGTCACGACCGGAATGTATTTAATCATACATCAGGTCAAATAAATCTAGTCAGTTAAGTTGACCAAACAACAATCCTAAAGATGTGTCCTTGCGAACAGTTTTTAAAATTAACAATATTGTTAATATTCCGTCTCTTCGTCTCCCATAACTTAGTGATTCGACATAGAGAGATCAATAAAATAAATAGTAGACGGGAATAATTGCTGGGAGAGGGGTTGATATGATTGTCTAAATCCGAAATTCTTCACTCGGAAAAACCAGATTAACATCTGCAACGACAACAGAAAGAAAGAAAGAAAGAAAGAAAGAAAGAAAGAAAGAAAGAAAGAAAGAAAGAAAGAAAGAAAGAAAGAAAGAGAGAGAGATGAGTCTGTTCAAAAAAAAGTGAATGTGGTAAGAAGCTTGCTTCGCAACCACATGGTTCCGCTTTCAGTCCCACAGCATAAAACACCTTGGGCAAGTATTTTCTATTATAGCCTCGAGCCGACCAAAGCGTTGTAAATGAATTTGGTAGACAGAAATTGAAAGAAGCTCGTAGTTAGCCCTGAAACTCGAGTCGCCTTTATATATTTATATTTATATATTTGATCCTTTATATTGAACACTCAATATTTCATCTACATTCAATACTTTCTTTCATGGTGCCATCCATTTTTATTTTATTTTATTTTATATTATATATTGTATATTCCATATTCTATACCCCACATTGGTTCTGCAGGAATATAAATAAAACATAAAAAACAGACAGTGTTGGAACTCTTTTAAACAAAATAATATATTCCTCTATACACAATCATACAAAAAAAACACCTTTTTTGTATTTATTTTTACTCGCATATATATATATTCTCCTTGTCTCCGTATTCTTTCTGTTGAAGAGCGTAGCTCGAA
>NC_068993.1:16350863-16353346 GCF_001194135.2 Octopus bimaculoides
GTTATTTACACCACCTGTCCTCGTCTGTTGTTATTATTTGTATATTCTCCCATATATATATATATATATATATATATATATATATATAGAGAGAGAGAGAGAGAGAGAGAGAGAGAGAGAGAGAGAGAGAGATAAAGACAGAGAGAGACAGACAGACAGAAACAGAGACAGACAGAAACAGAGCCAGACAGACAGACAGACAGACTGACAGACAGACAGACAGACTGACAGACAGACAGACAGATAGATAGATAGATAGATAGATAGATAGATAGATAGATAGATAGAGAAAGAGAAAGAGAGAGAGAGAGAGAGAGAGAGAGTGTGTGTGTGTACGTATGTATATATCTATGTATGTGTGTCTTTGTGTCTGTGTTTTGTACCCTTCTACCGCTTGACAACCGCTGTTTGTGTGTTTACGTCCCCCTAACTTGGTAGTTCGGCAAAAGAGTTCGATAGGATAAGTACCAGGCTCTAAAAGTCGATTCATTCGACTAAAAATTCTTCAAGGCGGTGCCCCAGCATGGCCCCAATCTAACGACTGAAACAAGCATAAAAAAAAAGATTTAAAAAACAAATCTGTAGAACGCTATTCGCCATAGGGTTTCTGGGTCTAGCGAGAAAATTGCAGGATACGAGGGGATAATTTGAGAATTCTAGGAAACAACTTTTAAGCTGGAAAACCCATTCTCATTATTCAAATTGTTTTCTGAGACATTTATTTTCCTTAAGATGGTTACCCTTTATGATTCCAATTCACCTGAGACAGCTCTTTGTTACAGACTCCCTGACTTAAAGAGATCTAAATTTTAAACTCCTTGAAAATTTCAAACACAAGATTAGTAAGGTCAAGGTTATTTTACCTAATTCTTCGCTAATTTCCAAATGAATTGAAACAAGAGCAGTATATTATTTCAACAGAAATATGGTAACAAGTATTGTAGAATTAAAAGTACAATCCACACGATTGGATTCTATACAGTTTCCATGTCGACGCGATTTCACTCATTCTCTATGACATTTATCCTGCATGCCATGCAACGGGATCGAACATAGAATATTGTAGTTACGACGCAACATTCAAAAGAATTGGACTAAACAGAGACTGTGAGTGTATTTATGTGTATGTATATATGTGAAAAAAAATATATATATATATATGTACACACACACACACATATATATATATATATATATATATATATATATATATATGTACACACACACACACATATATATATATACATATATATACTTATACATATGTGCACACAGATACATAGTCCATGTGTATGTGTATATATATATATATCTATGTACTCACACACACACACACATATATATATATATACATATATTTATATAGGTATGCATATATATGTACTTATGTGTATGCGTGTGTATGTGTGTGTGCATACATACATACATATGCACATCTATGAATACTGTTTGTATATGTGTGCCTCTGAGTGTGTGTGAGCGTGTAAGTGTGTATGTGAGTGTATGTGTGAGTGTATATGTTTGTGAGTGTGTGTACAGGAGAATAGGAATTTGTGTGGGTGTAAATCTAACGTAAAGCAAATAATTGAATTTAAAATGTTGCTTTTGTAACCTGGTCTTCTACTCATAGCAGTATGTTAGTTACTTTACAGACTACGTTTAATTACGAATTAAACAAAACAGAAGGCAAAAGAAAAAGCAGAGAGGAAAATGAAATGAAATAAATAGAGCTAACAACTAACAAGAAGAAGTGTGAAGTGTAGATATAGAGGCTTTAGTGACTCTATGGTTTACTTAAATGCGTCGAGATTAAATTGAATTTTCTCAAGTAGCCAATAATGAACTTCATTTCGGAAAGTAATCCAAATGTTTTATAAGATTTATATGATGGAAATTGCGATTTCATGTCTACTATTTCTTAGTCTTTGATGAAAAAAAAATTCGATTAGATTTCTTTATACACAGAGACCCATTCACTCTTCGGTCACCTACCTTGACACTGGGAGCCTTTTGTAGAGGCCATTGTATTACAAGTCTTCAGCTAAGATCTCTGGTCTGGGGATGGGATGATGCTCTTTTCTCTCAACGGTTAGGGAAGGTTTGAATTCTTGCAAATGGTCATTGGTGTGGTACTTCAGTCTGACTAACCCATTACGGTAAGTAGCATGCTTACCAACCACATGGTTCTGGGTTCATTCCCACTGTGTGGCACCTTGGACAAGTGTCTTCTACTATAGTCTCGGGCCGACCAAAGCCTTGTGATTGGATTTGGTAGACGGAAAACTGAAAGAAGCCCGTCGTATATATGTATATATATATGTGTGTGTGTGTGTATGTTTGTGTGTCTGTGTTTGTCCCCCCAACATCGCTTGACAACCAATGCTGGTGCGTTTACGTCCCCGTAACTTAGCGGTTCGGCAAAAAAGAGACCGATAGAATAAGTACTAGGTTTCCAAAGAATAAGTCCTGGGGTCGATTTGCTC
>NC_068993.1:16355690-16358948 GCF_001194135.2 Octopus bimaculoides
GTGTGTGTGTGTGTGTGTGTGTGTGTGTGTGTGTGCACGCGCGTGTGTATGTGTGTGTGTGTGTGTTTGTCACTCACCCTACCACATTTTAACCATGATCATCCAGTCATTTTCTAAGTGTAGCGATTCAAGACAGTTAATGTGATTTAAGAGGATGGAAGGTGGCTGCTGTTTCCAGCATTATGAACGACCCCGTGTTGAGACTTCCTCTTCCGTTTGCGGTTTAAAATCTCTACTAAAGAATTTTGTGGTTATATCTCGTAACTAGTATCGTACATCACCTAGTAGGGGACACTAAGCTGCTCGTGCCTAATCCAAAATTTATCAACAGAGTAAGAGAGACTAGTTAAAACGAAAATTTCAATGGTTGGAAGTCGATTTCACTTCATCTGTGTTACATTAATCATACTGAAAGTAGCATGAACAGCATTCAAATATGAAATAATAAATTTAAATGATTCATTTAAATTAAAATTCCAAATGAGTCATTAGATGAGATGAGAGAATTGTTAAGGACTCGAAAAAAAATACCTCGCGAATTCAGATCCAGCCGAGGTTAAATTTGCTTTTCATCCATCTGGGGGTTTTAAAATAAGGTACCCGTTAAGTACTGGAGACTCCAGTCCTTAGCTTAAAAATTACTGGCCTTGTATCTCAATGACAAGCCATTAATAAGATAAGTTCTTCACATTCTTTTAATATTTAATTCAAATTTGCATTATGTTTGCATCCAATTGATCTTTCTTCTTCGTTATTGAACATTTACATATACCAATCGGGATTCGAACTAGGAACCTATATCTTCTAAATAAAAAGTGACGGCGTTCTTATCCACCAGGCCACTGAATGAGTCAGATATCTAGTGTAAATGAACAAACATGTGTAAATGACAGCGTTGATATAAATATTTCTTTTAAGTGCAAACATTTTTTTTTTAATTGTCGTCTCTAAACATAAAACCATAAACCTGAAAAATAAATTCTGATTTTATTTACCCATTTTACATAGCGTCAAAATTATAATTTTATTCATTCATTTTACATAGCTCAACACAAACTGACATTTGCTACCTTTAAATGTCTAAGGCGCTGGTTAATGAGTAAAGGTGAGAGGTATAAGAATGCGGTCGAAAGCAGCAAGATATTTCTCCATTAGCCTTTCTACATGTAGCCTGCCTCTTTCGAGGTATCTAGTTGCGCGCAGTTAATTATGCCAGCTCTCATCTTAATTGGCAACAACTGTAGTATTGTTAAAATGCTTTTACAGAAGGTTAAACATAGACGCAACACTGCAAATTAGGGAATTACTCATCGACAAATGCAATACCCTTGCTGCATTCACTTTTAGCTGCACCCACTTTAAGTAAGATCTTTATCGTCAGATATTACTTGCCGTCAATATATTTGAACTTAGAAACAAATCATTAAATATATATGTATAGCAAGCGTTACAGATTTCAAGGGAAAAAACTTATGCTTTGGTTATCTCCCTTGAGTTTTTATTATTACGGCTTCTACGATTAATATTTAGTTCAACGTTGTAAAATTCTGTTGCATTTTATTAAGGTAAGTATATATATTGGTTTAAAAGTAAATAAATGCCTAGTAATTAAATAATTAAAAAAAAAAGTTTTATCAAGTAAAAGATGTTTTATTATATGTTTCAACGAATTCTGCTGTTTTCAATACATATAATATCTCATATAGGCCAATAATTTATTATTATTTCCCTTAGATATTACATATTTTTTATTATTATCTCCCTTGCATAATTTAACCTTTATTTTTCTAACAGATCTTTCAAGTCTTTTTTCTCAGCTCTTATGCACGTGTATCTGAAATGAATCCTCACTTCTTTACATTTTTGTCTTTAATTTCAAGTCGGAATTCATTCCAATGGCTACGCGAAAAAATTATATATAGCTATAATGTCTCTCTTGCAAGTTAACGTGATGGTAAAACCACACTGAAAAAATAACTTTAAAACTATGCACTTCAGTTTACTAACCATGTAATGCTAACGATTTGTAACATATTCCCCTCGTTTCATTCTACATTATAGATATTCTTAAACATAATGGCTTAGCTAGTCGAAACTTCGAAGTTACTGCCAAATACATTCTTGTATAAGAATAATAAATTTGTACTCTACAAAATTATAGAGTAACCCATCAGATTATTGTAAAATTGTTTTTTATTATTACTGAACATAAAAACAAACATTAATATATATAAATATATATATATATATGTATGTATGTATGTATGTATGTATGTATGTATAGATAGATAGATAGATAGATAGATAGATAGATAGATAGATAGATAGATAGATAGATAGATAGATAGATAGATAGATAGACAGACAGATAGATAGATAGATAGATAGATAGATAGATAGATAGATAGATAGATAGATAGATAGATAGATATATGTATGTATGTACGTATGTATGTATGTGTGTATGTATGTATGTATTATGTATGTAGGTATGTATGTATGTATGTGAGTAAACAAAAGAAAGTATTATTCAACACATTTAGGATTGTATCTATTTGATAAGTTTCACTCGTCTCCACATTACTTAAAAGTCTTGTGGATGTAGAATAAGTAAACACACACACGCGTACACACACATCACATCACATCACATCACACACACACACACACATGACAGACTCCTTTATATACTAGTGCCAATGACCTCCAGGAAAAAAGTTCCCTGATCGATATACCATTTCGAACGGACAATAATGTATTGCAGAAGAAATGGTGAAATTAAATTATTCTAGTCTAGTAAGAAAAAACGAAATGTGGAGAAATCTAGTGTCTGAAAATTCAAAACAGAATCCATCGCCATGGAGTAGGTTCCTTGGAATGATAAAAAGAGGGAATTACTCTTTTACTTGTTTCAGTCATTTCACTGTGGCCATGCTGGAGCACAGCCTTTAGTCGAGCAAATCGACCCCAGGACTTATTCTTTGTAAGCCTAGTACTTATTATATCGGTCTGTTTTGCCGAACCGCTAGGTGACGGGGACGTAAACACACCAGCATCGGTTGTCAAGCGATGTTGGGGGGACAAACACAGACACACAAACATACACACACACACACACACACACACACACACACACATATATATATATATATATATACATATATACGACGGGCTTCTTTCAGTTTCCGTCTACCAAATCTACTCACAAAGCTTTGGTCGGCCCGAGGCTATAGTAGAAAACACTTGCCCAAGGTGCCA
>NC_068993.1:16358958-16360473 GCF_001194135.2 Octopus bimaculoides
ACACACACACACACACACACACACACACACACACACACATATATATATATATATATATACATATATACGACGGGCTTCTTTCAGTTTCCGTCTACCAAATCTACTCACAAAGCTTTGGTCGGCCCGAGGCTATAGTAGAAAACACTTGCCCAAGGTGCCACGCAGTGGGACTGAACCCAGAAACATGTGGTTGGTAAGTTAGCTACTTACCACACAACTACTCCTACGCCTTGTGTAACAAAATCCCAATACTTACACAATATTTGGAATATTGGTTTCAAATTTTAGCACAAGGCCAGTAATTTCGATGGAGGGGGTGAGTCGATCAAATCGACTCCTGTATTTAATTGGTACTCGTTTTATCGTTCGCAAAGGGATGAAAGGCCACATCGACCTCAGCGACATTTGAACTCAGAACGTGAAATTTTGCGTTAAACTTGGGAAGTCTGCTACAGAGACTTTGAGCACGCTTCGGCAAGCCTAGGGCGACGAGGCAATGGGTTGTACGCAATGTTTCGAGGGGTACGGGTGCTTTAAAAGCGGAAGAACTTCCCTGAAACACGATGAGCGATATGGAAGATCTGTCATGAGCGTCACCTTCGGAAATGTGGTATTGTGCATCGAGAATTTGTCCCCTAGGACCAGACTGTCAATCGAGAGTTCTACTGTGACATTTGCAAGAGATGTGAACGCCAAGAAAGACACAGAGGACCGGTGGCTATGGATGAGGAGGAGTGACCTGAAGATAGAGACAGAAGCACTCATATGCACAGCTCAGGAACAAGCGTTGAGGACCAATTATATGAAGTGCAGAATTGATAACTCTACCGATAGCGATAAATGCACAATGTGTGGTGAGAGGGGTGAAACGGTATGGCACATCGTTAGCGAATGCCCAAAAGTGACACAACGCGAATACAAACGACGACATGACAATGTGACAAGAATGATCTATTGGGAACTCTGTGGAAATCACGGCCTACAAAGAGCAAAGACTTTGTATGAACAAACCCCAGAAGGAGTCACCGAAAATGGGAACTGCAAAATCCTGTGAGATGTAATGATCCAATGCGATCACCTGACCAGACATAAGAAACCGGACATTGTTGTGGTGAATAAAAAAGAAATAACAAGTATGATCATCGATATAGCATGCCCCGGTGACAATAGGATCAATGTGAAAGAAGAAAAATAAACAACTATGACGATTTAAAATGGGAAATATGAAGGTTGTGGTCAATGAAGAGAGTAGACTTATAGTAATTGGTGCACTTGGAAGTGTCAGCAATCAACTACCAACATGGCTGAAAAAGATCGGTGCAAGTGTGAGGGTAGAACACCTACAAAAATCAGCATTGCTTGGAACTGGAAGAATTCTTCGCAGGGTTCTTGAAGCATGACCGGTAAACAAGTGTCACCTTAGTCTGCTGGCTGTGGACAGCTGACACTTTCCATCATACCCAGCAAAATGAGCTGTTAGATTTCATAGAAGAAGAAGAAGAAGAAGAAGAAGAA
>NC_068993.1:16361752-16363768 GCF_001194135.2 Octopus bimaculoides
ATATATATATATACACACACACACATTGTGGAGGCGCAATGACCCAGTGGTTAGGGCAGCGGAGACTCGCGGTCGGAGGATCGCAGTTTCGATTCCCAGACCGGGCGTTGTGTGTTTATTGAGCGAAAACAGCCTAGCATGGGATGTGGAGTGGGTACGGATCGCATATGGTAGCCACTTTAAATGCATGCATTTGATATAGACGAAGGTATATTTAATGTAAGAATGGGGTGGCCAAATTCGCTACCGCACATGGCGACCAAACTCAACAGACATCTCTGCTCTGTTCTTTGAATTTTTACTTTATGAAGGTGCATGACTTAGATGTTAGGGTACTCGGCTCACGATCGTAAGATCGTGAGTTCGATACCTACCCGGTGGCACGTTCTGTCCTTGAGCAAAACACTTTATTCCACGTTGTTCCAGTCCCCTCAGTTGGCGAAAATGAGCTGTACCAGTAATTCGAAGAAGGGCCAGCTTTGTCACATTCTGAGTCACGCTGAATCTCCCAGAGATATGTTATGGGTACACGTGTCTGTGGGGTGCTCAGCCACTTGCATATAAATTTCACGAGCAGGCTGTTCCGTTGGTCGGATTAGCTGAAACTCTCGTCGCCGTAAACGACGGAGAACCAGTTGTATTTTTTTATTTTATTTTATTGTCTTGGTAAGTAGCTATCGTTTGCGAAAATATTGTTGCTCAGCTTTGTACATTTTATAAGCCTCACCACTTCAGCATGTGTGTGTATGTGTGTGTGTGTGTGTGTGTGTGTGTGTGTGTGTGTGTGTGTGTGTGTGTGTGTGTGTGTGTGTGTGTGTGTGTGTGTGTGTGTGTGTGTGTGTGTGTGTATGTGTGTGCGTGTGAGTGCTTTTATGCTTATCCTCCTCCACTGCCCGAATAACGGTGTTGTTTTGTTTACGTCCCCGTAACCTAGCAGTTCAGCAAAAGAAAACCAATAAAATAAGTACCAGGCTTTAAGAAAAATATCAAGTATCCGGGGTCGATTTGCACGACTAAATCCTTCATGGCGGTGCTCCAGCATGGCTGCAGGCCAGTGCCTGAAACAAGTAAAAGGTAAAAGATATTAGATTTTACTTAGTTCGAGATAAAATCATTTTTAGATGGAAACAAGTTGTTTGCTTCCTTCACTAGAGTTCTGTTGCTTCTTCATAAGAACGAAATATATGCAGTTTAGCATGGATCTCTTGTATAAATATATTACTCGTTGATTTCGAGAGATTCACTTTGTGTTATGACGTATTCTAATTGAATTTGTCATTCTTCTTTCTCTCTTTTATTTCCTTTACTATTCTTGTTAAAGATTGAGAGAACTTTTATTTAATTTTCTATCTTTCTTATTATGTTTGTTAGCTACAGTTTGCATATTCCTGAATGAAACGTTTCGAAGAGGGACACCACTTTCTATTTGCAACTACTGTGACGGTTGCATAGATTATTTGATTTAACCTTGTGATATTGACTTTCGTGTCTGTTTATAGTATATTTGTGATAACCTGCACGCCTTCCTTCTTATTGATGTTGCTATGTTATCGTTCAGTTTTATCTTTGCGAGGGTCTTTCATTCGTCTTCGTTAGTCCATGCGAAGATCTTCTATCGATTTTAATTCTTTGACATATTTCCACCAATAGATTACTATCGGATTCAGAACCTCACGATTTATATTCTTAACGTTCACAATTTCAATATCTTCTTTTAATTTTCGTTGTTTGTATTTTTATTGTTTGTTTCTTTCTTCATTGTTTGAATTATTTATCATCTATTCTTTCTTTTCTCTGTATATATATATATGCCTGGTATTGTTTTTGTTTCAAAAATATATCTTCTTAAATTAGTAGCTTCTCTGTTTGGATCCAAAGTTATTTCCAGATCCATTATACTTTGTTCAGACACACAAATCAGCTATATTCGTCTCACTTATTTATTCTTTTTAAATTCTATTTTATTATATATTTTTATCGGTACATATTATAATATATATGCATATATATGTATAT
>NC_068993.1:16365824-16367623 GCF_001194135.2 Octopus bimaculoides
GAGGAGGAGGAGGAGGAGGAGGACAGAAGAAGAAGAAGAAGAAGAAGAAGAAGAAGAAGAAGAAGAAGAAGAAGAAGAAGAAGAAGAAGAGTTTCAAAGTTTGACATAAGGCGAGCAATTTTAGTGGGAGGAGGTTAGGCAATTTCATCAACTCCAGTATTACATCAACAACAGGTACTTATTTTAGAGAGAAAGGGGAGACAGAAAGAAATCCCTTATCCAAGAATTTTAACCAAGGAGAAAAGTGAGTGACCAAGGGAGAGAACGAACTCTCCTTATGACCTCAGAAGAGGAGTTGGGACTCTTACCGATATGTATAGCAGGATGAGGGCAGAGTGGGTCCAGCAGCCGTGACAGAACATATAGAAGCGTGTAACTGATGTTTAAAACTAACGGTGAAGCAACTTCCGTGCGTAGCAATGTCTGGTGCTGTAGTATATGAGAAAAGAGGGTTGTGACGAGAGATGGTGGGGCTTCTCTGGATCCTTGGTTTGTCGTTTGCTTCGTGGGCATTTGATAAACGCAGTTGGTGATAGCATCTCCTAGATTTCCCTTTAAAAGAACTCAGGTTTCGTGGGTTAACGATAAGATTTTTTTTTTTTCTGCCGCATGTAAAAGACAACTGCGAGAGACAAGTGCCAATCTCTTCAACCTAGTGTCTCACAACAAAATTTTAAACCTAACCGTACCCCTTGAGAAACAGTCCGTAACCGAACTGAAATATGACTTCCCAACTCTCCCGCCCCTATGAATTAAAACTTTCATAATTAAACCACTGAAAACTTCTATTTAATGTAGAGAAAATATATTTCAGGTGAGCTTCAAATTCTTGTTGTTTACTTTTGTCATTTATTCACGAATTACAGAGAAGTTATATAATTTAATTTGCAGATGCAGCAAAAAATTGAGTTCCGATTCTTTTTCAAAAGGGTAGTTACATCTTTTAACAACTATTTTTTTTTCTTTTTCCACAAACTCGTGGGAGAAACTGTTTTCTTTAAAGATTCTGAAACATTTCTTTAATATTTTCATTTATTTATTGATAGATCCCTGTTTTTCTTCTTCGCCTTAGTCTTCCGTTATAATTCCATTCACATCTAGAATGCCTTATAGTAATATTAAATCGATGAAAGTACATGGCTGGTTCCCTATAAAATGTGCGCCTGTGGGAACACACGTCTTGTAATCAATGCACAAAAGGAATTAATATGCACACAAAGAGTTAGTTGTCTAAAATAATGAAGTAATTAATAGTTATGCTTATTATACATTCAATGTTCAATGCACAGGTGTTTTTTTTTCACAGGAAGACAAGATAGAAGAAACTTGCTCAACATAAGATTTTGCACACGGATACCGTCGTGTCAAAAGTACGCGCACACGTAAACATGATGCACATTTCAGAATGATGAAAAACAAAGCTGATCCCGCGAGATTTGAAATAAAGAACCTAAGAGGCCCTACCAAAATGGCAGAAGAATTTTTCCAGCCACTCAAACCATTCCGCTAAACCATTTTAAAATATATAACTTAAGTAAGATGGATATCAGTCTCCGAGTTTCCTGTTTTTTTTCCTTTTGGCACTCCGTCGGTTACGACGACGAGTGTTCCAGTTGATCCGATCAACGGAACAGCCTGCTCGTGAAATTAACGTGCAAGTGGCTGAGCATTCCACAGACACGTGTACTCTTAACGTAGTTCTCGGAGAGATTCAGCGTGACACAGAGTGTGACAAGGCTGGCCCTTTGAATTACAGGTACAACAGAAACAGGAAGTAAGAGTGAGAGAAAGTTGTGGTG
>NC_068993.1:16369163-16371909 GCF_001194135.2 Octopus bimaculoides
AAACACACACACACACACACACAAACATACACACACACACACATACACACACACACACATACACACACACACAAACACACACACACACAAACATACACACACACATACACACACACACACACACATACACACACACACATACACACACACACACATACACACACACACACACATACACACACACACACACATATATGACAAATGTAGACAGATGTTATTGTTTCAATTTTGACACGTAGTACTGCAATAGTGGAGGAGATGTGATATTGCACTGGGTTCGCACTAGGCAAGAAGTTTAAAATGTTTTGGGCCTAAAACACTACATGGACACTAAGTAAGGCATGTGTAAAATTTGAATGAAATTGGTTGTATAGTTCTCAAGTTTTAGGGATTCACACAGACAGACACACAGACACACATTCTCATCTTTATATATATATATAGATTATCCGAATCTCCGACCTTGGTTTAGGTTAGGGTGCAGCACTCACGATCGCTAGATCGTGGATGTAATTTCCGGACCAAGTGACGTCGTGTTCTTGAGCAAAACACTTCATTTCACATTGTTCCAGTTCGCTCGGCTGTAAGTGGGTCACCTTGCGACGGAATAGCCTTCCGATCAAGGGGGAATCTTGGCCTGCTCGCCTAGCCAGCGGGGTGACATCACTCAAATGCTAAAACAATGGGAAGCGCATTGTGACCAGCTATGTATAATAACATCGGACAGTCTAGTCGGTGGAATATAGATAGAGCGGACGTAGAGAATGTGGACCGCACCACCTTTCGTTTTGGTTTTTGCTTTTTTTTTGTTTTGTTTTTGTTTTTTTACAGAATCCCCCATTTTCAAGTACGGAGATTCTGATTCTACAAAAAAAAAAAAAACACTCACCGATTGCCACTCGTTTACATATTTACATATATATACAGTAAAAATAAAGAGGTAAATGAGTGGAAATCGGTGTGTTAAATTAATAAGGCACTAAAAGAAAATGACTCTCCCCAGACATTATAAAATATGCTTCAACACACGAATTCACATAAAGAATCTTGCAAACCAAATACAAAAACGAAATATATATATACATGGAGAGAGAGAGAGAGAGAGAGAGAGAGAGAGAGAGAGAGAGAGAGAGAGAGAGAGAGAGAGAGAGAGAGAGAGAGAGAGAAAGAGAGATGGGTACAAGCATATGTATATATATTCGTGTATGTGTACATGTGTGGAGAAGCGTGATGTGTGCTTCTTCGTCACACCCATATCCGGGTGGACGTTAATGTTAGTGGATGTTAGTGACAATCTGTGATCCTCAAGTGAAGATGAATTGATCTGCTCTTATTGATACTAAAATATTGATAACCATCTTTATAGTTATACACTCTCTACGGCAATGTGACTAATGAACCCTTCGCAGTTTCTCCGACATTAAACTATTAACACGGATACATTCGCTTGATGTGTTATGTGCATCAGTTTGTATACATATATATGTGTGCGTGTGTGTGTGTACTCACTCGCACACCACACACACACATACACACACACACACACACATACATCTTTCCTAGCACATTGACTTCTGCCTATTGACTGTCCAATAAAGTTATACGCATAAGCATACACGCACATACAAACACACACGCATGCACGCACACAAACACACACACACACACACACACACACACACACACACACACACACACACACACACACACACACACACACACACACACACACACACACACAGGTGTACACGAGTGCGTGTTCATACAATTTTGTATTCCTGTACTGGTTTCCCACTTAGTGACTGTCCCTAGGCAAAAGAACTGTTACACAGGGAGTTGAACGGAAATGGTCAAGTGAATAAGGTAGCGAACTATCAATCTCGTAGTCTTGAGTTCAAATCCAGTGCCGGCATAAGGTACTAGGTCACTAAGCGTCGAGAAGTATAAGATCATATGCAAATATTCCTTAAGGTGAGAAGTCTCTTATCCAACGAGGGTTCTTATTGGACCTTGTTAAATTTCTTCACAAACACTTGAAGTTGTTCAAATTTTCACCTGATTTTTTAATCAAATTTTTAACACTGCATTACCTTTTTTTCTTTAATTTCTGGGGGAAAAAATGATTGTGATTTCCATCATCAGCAAGCAATTTACATTTTTCCGGAAAATTTGAAATACTTTAAATGGTAAAAGGAAATTTAGTAAGATCCGATTTATTTCCAACCAGCTCACCACCATGAAACTTAAGTTAATCATTGTAACAAGCTTTACGTGTGACAAAAACAAGAAATCCTATGTGAGCCCTCAATCTACAAGATTGCCGCTTTTGTAAACATGATAGTCTACACGTTTTTGTAAACATGATAGTTTTTGTAAACATGATAGTTTGGATAATATATATGTAATCCTACATACACTATGCCTTGAAAATTAATTTTTAAAATATGTATGTTTATTGTTGAAATGCTTTTGATTTTATATTTAATTGACCAGATTATATTTAATTGACCAGCATATGCTGGCTTTTATTCTAGAATTCAGATAACTAATCAAGCCAAAGTGTACGTTAGACTAGCAACAAATCCAAGAGGAGTGTTTTACCTCATTAATATTGTACAATAACTTCTACGAATGTACGCTGATAATGAAGTCATAACATACATTATTTGTGCATATTCCCCACACACTCACATACAAACACGCATGTGCATGTTTGTGTGTGTATGTATGTATATGCATATATATA
>NC_068993.1:16372215-16373746 GCF_001194135.2 Octopus bimaculoides
AATAAAAGTCTTATTCTGACAAAAACATTTCCGACGATGTGACTCTAAAATTTAAATTTGTTTAATGGCTTCGCTATAAACGGTGCTGCTATTGAAACCAATTTTATGGGTAAATACGTTACAGATAAATAGTTATGTATCTTCTTACTAAATATGTTTCTTCTTAAACTATCCCTTTCTACTGCTAGGAAAACATAATTGCCAAGTACCAAAGAACTTCCGGTTGCTTCAAACCAACAAGGCCACTGACCCTCAATAACTTCATAAACAGAGACTTCAAGAACATAGCCTAAACAAGTCATGCCAATCTCGTCTCCTTCAACAACACAAACCCACAAACACTATACATATAAAGATATAAAGGAAATGTCATCTGGCCAACTTTCTTAGATTTGAGCAATGCGCAACCCTTAATGTAACATCAAGTACTCTGACGATCTCACCTTGCGATCGCCCACTCAGCATAGTAAAGACAGTATCACAAATATCAGTCTCCTTCTCGGAGTCAGAAATTTCTTCAACACCCTACAACTATTATTCTTTCACAAAGCTCAAGTGACATTCACAATAAGGCACAGCTTTCACACCTGGCACGGTACTGCTACTAGTGTACATTTAAGACCGCATATATAAATATACTCACACGACTAATTTATGGGAAATTTCTCATTAGCACACTCTAACCTCAGGCTTACAAACTTGCTGTTTCCTCGCAAACAACCTTTTCTATTGCTACAACATCTCTGCTCCTATTCATCAGAGCTAGCAAGCTAGTGTCCAGTCACCTCTATTCAGACTCTCCCGACTAATTTGCTTCACCTATTCTAATCTCATTTGCCATTGTCTCTCGTATTTTGTCCATTTGTTCAGCGCTATCCTGGGGCCTTACTTAGCATTTTCTTCTGTCCTTCCCCCCTAGAAAGTCGATCCCCTCTGGAATTCTCACTCTACCCTTATCTTTCCTGCAGTCGTCAACTTCAAGAGGAACACCAACCACTTTGATCTCACCTGCCTCCAACAGCCTGTGAACACCAAGAGCAAAATCCACTCAACCGATTAATAAAAGGGCAATTAAATATATATATATAAATCTTTTTGGAGTACCTTTTACTTGTTTCAGTTATTAGACTGCGACCATGTTAGGGCACACCATGAACAATTTTTAGTCGAATGAATCGACTTCAATACTTACCTTTTTTTCAAATCTAGTACTTATTCTGCCGTTCTGTTTTGCCGAACTGCTTGGTTATAGGAACGTAAACGCACCAACCCCAATTGGTGCAAGACAAACACAGACACAAAGAAAACCGTCGTGTGCATATATATGTACATACACGACGGGCTCCTTTAGGCTTCCGTCTACCAAATCCACGCACAAGGATTTGGTCAGCCTGAGGCTATTGCTGAAGACACTTGTCCAAGGTGCCATGCAGTGGGACTGAACCCGGAACCATGTGGTTGGGAAGCAAGTTTCTTACTACACAGTCACAACTTTGCCTATAAATATATATATATATATATATATATATAT
>NC_068993.1:16374573-16377128 GCF_001194135.2 Octopus bimaculoides
CTGAAAGTATCTGTCATTACAGTATCGAAATGTGAAAGTATTTGACATGAGTGTTTTTGTTTCACTTTTGACACGTAATACTTAAATAGTGGAGGAGATATTATGTTGCCGTGTGCTCGAACTCTGCAAGTTAATAATTTTTTTTTGACTAAAACACTACTGGAACCCTAAGTAAGGCATCTGTAAAGTTTGAATGAAATTGGTTGCGTAGTTCTCGAGTTTTAGGGATTCACACAGACAGACGGACAGACAGACAGACAGACAGACAGACAGACACACATTCGCATTTTTATATATATAGATTATTATTATTATTATTATTATTATTATTATTATTATTATTATTATTATTATTATTAAATACTTGATATTATATACTATAGACTAAGACAACACTTAACGTTTTCAAATTGTTCACTTTTCAGAGTTACATACTTAAAATCTAAACTATTTACATCATTCGGGCCAGTTATTCTCAGAGACAATACTGTAATATTAAATACAATGCTCTATGTCTTAAAGTTTAAAACAATAAGATCCCTCATTAAAGATGTGATTGACACATCAAAGGTCGACTAAAGCGATGGTTCATTGAAGCTAATCACCAAGTGTAATTAACCTCGGTGACTTTTTCTTAATAGGTTGATTGTTTATGTCCACTCGAGCATGATATTCTGTCTCAACATAAGAGAGTCTCTCATGTTGACTTTCTATCATTATGATTGAGTTTACGTTCCACTGAGGATATCTAATAATGCCGAAACATGTCTGGGGGTGTCTCGCGTTCTTGACGAAATCATTAAAATATTTTTCTATGAAATCAGCGAGGAGATAGTAACATTACTTAGAAGAAATATAAACAAGATCGCATTTATATAGTGCAGCAAAACTAGCCATGTACATTAATTAACGGGGGTTAACAACACAGAGTATTTAAACTAAATTTGTAAAATTACAATATATTTCATAAACACACACGATTGCTTAATTTACATAAACATAAAATCATAGCTCCGTCTACTAGTGGAGTCGTTGTGCACTCTCAGTAATTAAATATTTCTCTTAGATCAGCTAAATTTGCACTTCTAGGTTTAATATGCGTCTTGTCTCTGCGATCCACATATGAGTGTATGTGTACGAGTGTGTTTTGTGTATGCGTGCGAGTATGTTTTTGTGTCTGTGTGTATGTGAGTGTCTGTGTGCGTGTGCGCGCGCGCAATTTTGTTCACATTTTTACATTGTTTTCTTTCAAATCCTAGTCATTTTCTCTTCCATTAACACATGATGGAATTTCAGAATTCTCCAAGAATGTCCATCAAAGAGAAGCAAAACCAAATCAAAACAGACACCAATCTAATAAAATGCACGGACTTAAGCCTGATTAGGATGTAAAAATAACAACAACAATAATAATAATAATAATGATAATAATAATAATTATTATTATTACTATTACTTTTACTATCATTGTAGTAGTAGTGGTAGTAGTAGTAGTGGTAGTAGTAGTAGTAGTAGTAGTAGTAGTAGTAGTAGTAGTAGTGATATTGGGGGAGGCGGCGATAGTCGTCGTGGTAGAGGGGGAAATAGTGGTGGTGACGGCAAAAGTAGTAGTAGTAGTAGTAGTAGTAGTAGTAGTAGAGGTGATAGTGGCGGCGACGGCAAAAGTAGTAGTAGTAATAGTAATAGTAGTAGTAGTAGGGATGATAGTGGCAATGACGGTAATAGTCGTCGTGGTAGAGGGAGATGTAGTGGTGGGGACGGCAAAAGTAGTAGTAGTAGTAGTAGTAGTAGTAGTAGTAGTAGTAGTAGTAGTAGTAGTAGTAGTAGTAGTAAAAACAGTTGAAACAGATCAAAACAGTTTTGTTTTTATTAAAATAAAAAAAAAGGAACAAAAACCCTATCCAAGTGACGTTTGTATGGCTTGTTAACAATTAGCTATGAAACCATATTGCAAGATGGTGTTAATTTCGCTTTCGCTTTCATCATTTCCGCACTTTTGTGACGGCGCTATCTTGAAACGGTACTGCGCCGCCATTTACAACTCTGACGAGTATGGATGGGTGGGCTTGCATGGACAGGCAGTCTGTTGCCAATCTTTAGGGTTTGTTTGTTTGTTGGTTGGTTTGTCTTTTTATTTTTCATTCATTCATTTCGTTTATTATTTATTTATAACTATTTTATTTATTTATTTCCTAAAATGCTCTAGACACAAGAAAAAGAAACGAGGGAAAAGACAAAAATGAAAGACAGAGATATAAGAGAAGAACGAAAAAAATGAAGAAAACGGTAAGAAAGGAAAATAAAAAGAACGACTCTAAGACCTCTTGGAGGTCAGGGGTGTATCCTCCTGTCTCATCGCTAAAATAGAGGAGGAAAAAATCGGTTTAGGGGGTGCTTTTTCACCCAGTTTTTCATCTGTATTTTATATTTTATTTATTTATTTATTTGTTATATTTGTTGTTGCTTTACTCTTCTTTTAATCTTGTTCTATTCCGTTCAATAAATCATTAGATTTTCCTTCGGTTCAACTTAGGCTGAACTTAGTAGTCGCCACT
>NC_068993.1:16377798-16380886 GCF_001194135.2 Octopus bimaculoides
TATATATATATATATATATATATATATATATATATATGTATGTATGTATATATGTATGTATGTATGTATGTATATATATATGCCTGTCTCTGTCTATCTATCTATCTAGAGAGAGAGATAGATACATAGATAGATAGATAGATAGACAGATAGATATGTATATATATATATATATGTATATATGTATATATATATATATATGTACGTATGTATGTATGTATGTATGTATATGTGTATGTGTGTGTGTATGTATATGTATATATTTACATGTATATAAGTACATGTTTGTCTATAGTTAGATATACAGATATGTATATACATACATATTGATCTATGTGTGTGTGTGTATGTATTTATATATGTATATAAGTATATACATGTATATATGTGTGTGTATACACACGCACGCACACACACACACACACACACACACACACACATGTAAGTCAAACTCGCTCTATTTCGTTCGAGTTCTCGACACATTAACTCTTACATTTTTTACAAACGTATTATCTATTTTTTTTTTCCCCTTTTTACCCAAGCACACAAAATAACGCGCACACTTACACACATACACTACAGATTTCACAACTCATATACGCAATCTCACACTGATTTTCTCCTCCCCTCCCCACACTCTGTATGTCTCACGCACACACATACGCACACACACACTCACACACATCCTTGATTTCACACTTCGTTGCATACATTCATTAAACTACTCATGCACACATACGCATATACTGGCTCTTATTCTGTAACATACTCATACTTTCATTATTACTACATTGTTACACAAATATACACTTGCATTCTCTTAAACTCTCCCTGTATCCCAAGAACACACACACACAAACTTTCTCTCTTTCTCTCTCTCACTCTCTCCCCCTCACTGTGTTCTTCCCTTTATCTTCCTTTGTTCCCGCCAACCCCTCTCACAAATATAACACACTTTCTTATTCCTACCATACACACGTAATCCGCGTCTCAGATGCATATGGTTGTACGTACGTATCTATGTATGTACGTACGTATGCATGCATGCAGAGAAACAGGGAGAGACTGTTCTATATACACATATTTACTGGAAATAGGTTATTGTTTCACGGTGAGTTAACAAATTGTATACTCCATGTAATATATAGGCGCATGCATGGATATGTGGTAAGAAACTTGTTTCCTCACAACATGATTCCGGGTTCAGTCCAACTGCCTCGCACCTTGGGCAAGTGTCTTCTACTATGGCCTCGGGCCGACCAAAGCCTTGTGAGTGGATTTGCTAGACGGAAACTGAAAAGAAGCCTGTCGATTATAAATATATATACTCCCTTTTAATTGTTTCAGTCATTTGACTGCGGCCTTGCTGGAGCACCGCCTTTAGTCGAGCAAATCGACCCCAGGACTTATTCTTTGTAAGCCTAGTACTTATTGTATCGGTCACTTTTGCCGAACCGCTAAGTTACGTGGACGTAAATACACCACCATCGGTTGTCAAGCAATGTTGGGGGTATACACAAACATATACACACACATACATATATATATATACACATATACGACGGACGTCTTTCAGTTTCCGTCTACCAAATCCACTCACAAGGCTTTGGTGGGCCCGAATCTATAGTAGAAGACACTTGCCCAAGGTGCCACGCAGTGGGACTGAACCCGGAACCATGTGGTTGGTTGGAAGCCTGTGGCGAGGAAGCTGGGAGTGTTTGGCACCAGGTAAGTGGAAGCCAAAAAAAATGGGGTCTACCCTGGTGATCGGATGCCTATCCTTCAGGAAAGCCATTACAAATTGCATCTGTAATGAGCAATGCTTTAATCGAACATTGTAAATATAATCAAGTTATTATTGCATATTTAAAATTGTAAATATTTAATCGATACAGCTACTTCACCCCTTTTATGTTTGTCTGTCCTTGTTCGTCTCCTCTTTGTAATGCCTTTATGGCAAATATTTATGAAATAAAGTAGCTTGCATACCACACAGCCAACCCTGCGCCTATATATGTGTATAAATTTATGTGTGCGTCTTTGCGTCTGTATTTATACCTCTATCCACGATGCGGTTCGGCAAAAAAGTCCGATAGAATAAGTACTCGGCTTACAAAGAATAAGCTCTGGAGGCGATTTCTTCGACTAAAACCCTTTAAGGCGCGCTCTAGCGTGGTTGCAGTCAAATGACTGGAGCAAGAAAAAGAACATATATATATCATATATCGATAAAATTTTTAGCGAACGTTCTGTTGTGATATTCGATTGTAAATGTCTTGTATTTATACATGTTACCTCCTGTGCTGGGATTTCAATATTTCATTGTCACTTTATTTTATCGACTCTGGAACGATGAAAGGTATATTTCACCTTGGTACGATTCAAACTCAGAACGTTAACATCCCAAAATATTGTACAGATACTCAACCAACTCCGTCAATTTACCGCTCTGTCCTCTTTAAAATTAAATTTTAAGGCGATATATATTGATTGAATTGATAATTTCTAGGTGATGTAATGATTGAATCGTTAGAGCAGTAGAGGTATTGCTTCGGTATTAGTCTACACTGTGTCGATATGAACAGACGACCTCATTCACCTTATACTTTAGCCTAGCCTCTTTACCTATGTCATGAGGGAAGGCTGTATGGGTGAGAGACGTCATATACCTATATCGAAGTATAGGTATCGTAGCAGACGATAAAGGAATACATTGAGGTATTTATTTTGACACTTTGCGTTTTGAGTTCACATACCATCAGGGTGAATTTTACTTTACATCCTTCCGGGGTCGATAAAATAAAGTAAGTACTTTCCTACCATAAACAGACATTTTCTCTTTTTCTATTTTTAGTAAATGATTAGTAAAATAATAAAATAAACAATTACAATCGTAAGACAGACAGGCGTAAAAGAAAGGAAAGAGCAAGGAATTGGGTAATTGTTTCCTTCTGAGAAAGAATTTTATGTCCAAAACATAGCCTTTAGCATTCAGATTATTCTGTCAAATGCAATACAACAGTACCTCGCTTTACGAACGTCTCTGATCACGAATGAATCGTGCTTTATATATATATCTATACCAATA
>NC_068993.1:16381120-16382399 GCF_001194135.2 Octopus bimaculoides
ATATATATATATAAATTGTAAATCCAAAAAATAACAGCAAAAATACAAAGGATTCTGCGGTACACGTGTTTCAAGCTTTATATCAGTGTATAATTTACAATATAAAGCTATCTTCAGCCGCAAAAGTATTTCTCTCCCAGGAAATTACATCACATCGGCGTTAAAGGAGGAAGAAAGGTGTGATATAAGAGGTGAAGATCCTTTCGGTATTTTGTATAGTACTATACCTCGTATAATTCTCAATTTACACATAATTTCTTCGGTCCTCCGAAAACCGTCCATACCTTGTCACGATTTGTATATATATATATATATATATATATATATATATATACAAAGCACGATTTGTCCATGATCAGAGTTGTTCGAAAACCGAGGTACTGCTCTACTTATTTACTCACATTGTTTTGAATTAATCATGCATTAATAAGTGAAATTGTGTAGATGGATAATGGACATCACATGGAAAACCTGTTGGATGAATTGCACTTGTAATTCAAAAGCCCACCTTTTCATATATTATGTCAGGTATACGTGTATGCATATTTGCGTGTGAGCGCGCACGCGCATGTGTATACATACATACTAGCTTCTTTATCAATCCCTCACTCTTGAACTATCTATTCTCCTCTCACTATTCCCTATCTGAATACCTCCCCAATTCTCCCCTCTAATACACTTACCTCTCCACATTCAATCATTCCATCTTTGAACCTCTTCCCTTTAATATCTCAAATGTAAGATATCTTCCATGAAGACAGAGGCTCATCTCATCCTATGTTGGAATCAAACTACAAATATTATTATGGACCACCGAGCTTCCCAGAAACAACTGTTGGATATGTAACACTTTTCCTCAATCCCATTAATTCTCTATATCATTTGTATACTGTGTAAGTTGGACCTTTTTATATGTATACATATATACATGTTTTGTATATCATGCATTTAATAAACTTTATATAGTGATCTGTCTAACTTGCTTATCCCTACTCATTCTTTTACATACATACATACATACATACATACATACATACATACATACATACATAAAAGAAAATGGGATAATAAAAGAATAAATGATTATCTTGTGAATTTCATTAGCTTACAGCTGTTTCAAGTTAACAGAGTTCATAAGACAATCGTTTATTCCTTTATCATCTTATTTTCTCATGACCGCTCTGTACTCGACCAACACTTCATTCTGAAGCATATATATATATATATTGAGTTCTACACCAGGTTATTAGTCACGCAATGCCTCAACGACATATATATA
>NC_068993.1:16382936-16383796 GCF_001194135.2 Octopus bimaculoides
TATATATATATATATATATATATATGTCCTACCTTGCTGAATCATGTTTTTCATTAGGTATTATAAGTTATTTCTGCTATAGCACACCAGTGTCTATCAAATCTTAATTTATTTTGTCCAAGCAAAAACCAAAACAAAGCCAAAAATTACTAATTTTAGTAGGGAACGAACCATTGATGATTGAATCAATTTTACTATATTACTGCTGGTATTTATTTTATCGATTTATGTGCGATGGAAAGCGATGTCTGTGTCCTGAACGAAAATAATGCACTAAAACTTAAGATACGATTCTAATATCTAATCTGGCGCACAGCCATTTACACTCACTCCACCGTTCTGTATCGTTCCATAATGGAACTAACGTTTCTTGGGGAGATTACTGATGTTGGTTCTAGTAGTGTTCTTTGTTGTTGTTGATGTTGTTGTTGTTGTTGTTGTTGTTGTTGTTGTTGTTGTCGTTGTCGTTGTTGTTGTTGTTGTTGTTGTTACTCTGTAGCCCCAGGTTAGATGTGATGAGCAGATCTATTATTAAAAGCATTCCAGTCGGAACTATCCAACTTCTGTCTTGTTTTTTGTTTTTGTTTTTCATAGTTTTTTTTTTCCAAATATAGGTGCTGACGTGGTTGTATGGTTAAGAAGTTTGCTTCCCAACCAGGTGGTTTCAGGTTCAATGCTACTGTTTGGCACACCTTGCCCGAACCAAGCCTTGTGAGTGGATTTGGTAAGCAGAAACTGAAAGAAGCCCGTCGTGTATCTATCTGTCTGTCTGTCTGTCTATCTATCTATATCTATATCTATCTATCTTTCTATCTATCTATCTATCTATCTATACATCTATCTATTCATTTATATATATA
>NC_068993.1:16384414-16391975 GCF_001194135.2 Octopus bimaculoides
TATATATATATATATATATGCGACGGGCTTCTTTCACTTTCTGTCTACCAAATCCATTCACAAGGCTTTGGTTGGTCCGAGGCTATAGTTGAAGACACTTGTCCAAGGTGCCATGCAGTAGGACTGAACATGGAACTATGTTGGGAAGCAAGCTTCTTACCACTCAGCCATGCCCGCGCCTAATGTAAATGCTATTTTTAGCAGGTCGAGAATCTATGTAGAAACGATGAGGTAGATGTATTATCTGTTGATGATGCTAATCACTGTGATACGAAGCTGTTTTGGAATTGCCTGATCTGAACAATTGCTTTGTCAAAAGCAACAACGTTGCTTCGGTCGTCTGCAGAAAATGACACAAACTGTTGGTTTTTGTTGTAGTTGCTTCTGTAGCTGTGGTTGATGTTGTTGTGCTGCTTTTGTTGTTATTGTTGTTGTTGTTATTGTTGCTGCTGCTGTCATTGCCATTGCTGTGTTGTTTGTTGTTAGTTGTTGATGATGATAATATTGTTGTAGTAGTTCTTGTGTTGTTATTTTCGTGTTCTTGTTGTATTGATGCTGTTGCGTTGTTGATGCTGTTGTTGTTGTTGTTGTTGTTGTTGTCTATCATCATTGTTTAACTTCATATCAGCTTTGATGAAGCAGATCAATGATCAAAGTCATTTCAACCGTGACCATCCAGTCTTTTTTTTGTTTTGTTTTTGTTTTTGTTTTGTTTTTTGCCTTTTCGCTTTTTATTTCTCGTGCATTGTTTACTCAGGATTACATAACCCAGTGTTCCATTTTTAAAACGGTTGGATATAATTTGAGGGAGATTTGGTAGCTATTTCTACGTAGTGGCTCTCTTCTCGGATACGTTCACAAGAAAACTGGATATGGAGCGGGAGTGAGCGTTCTCTATTGGCAAATATATTTTGGTTGCTTCAGTTCCTTTATCATTGCTCAGTCGGTTTCACTGCAAGGCTAAGACATGGCTGTGTGGTTAAGAGGCCCGCTTTACAACCATGAGGTTTCAATTTCAATACCACTGCGCAGCACTTTGGACAAGGAACTTCTATATCCCCGGGCTGACTGATGACTTGCGAATGAATTTGGTGAATGGAGACTGTGGAAGCAATGCCGTGTGTGCGTGTGTGTGTGTGTGTGTGTGTGTGTGTGTGTGTGTGTGTGTGTGTGTGTGTGTGTGTGTGTGTGTGTGTGTGTGTGTGTGTGTGTGCGTATGTGTGTGTCTGACTTTGTGTTTGTGCTTGTACTCCCCACTGCTTGACAACCAGTGTTGGTTTGTTTATGTCCCTGCAACGTGCAGTTCGGCAAAATAGACCGACAACATAGAAAAAAGAAGAAGAAGATGATGACGATGACGACGACGACAGCGACAAAGATGATGATGGTGGTGATAATAAGGATGATGATGATGACGACGATGTTGATGATCATAATGATAATGATGACAAAGATGTTGATGATGATGATGACGATGACAAAGGTGATGATGATGAAGAAGATGACGATGATGATGATGACGATGATGACAACAATAACGATGAGGATGATAACAACGGTGATGATGATGATGATGATGATGATGATGATGATGACGATACGACGATGATGATGACCACGATGTGTCATCTAGCTAGGGGAACCTCATGATACTACGACATCCATATTCATCCGTTGCAAAGGGACAAACGTCTTGTCTTAATTGATTTTCTGAAGCCAAGATTCAGCCGACGACTCTAAACACCATCGCCGCCACCATCACAATCATCATCGACCTTATCATCACCATCATCATCATCATCACCATCATCATCATGAACATCATCACCATCATCTTCATTATCACCATCATCATCATCGCTATTGTCTTTACTGTTACCACCACCACCACCACCAACGTCACCAACTCCACCGTAACCACCATCGTTATCATCATGCATGGACCATTGTCTTCATTCTAACAGCCACACTCCACCACCACCACCACCATCATCACCACCATCACCATCATCATCATCATCACTGTTACAGCCATTGTATTCGTCTATTATCTCCATAATACTCCTTATCATCGTCATCACCACCATCATCGTCATCATATCCGTCACCATGAATGGAATGGCAGTGGTATCGCTATCATCCAAGTAGTATTCAGTGGCTGTGACCATTGAGATTCGCCATTCTTTTAAAGCTCCGTATTGCTCCCTGACGGAGAAATTTATCATGTCTTCTTAAAGGCTGTTGTGTTGTTTTCCATCACCATGGCATAGAATTAATGATACCTACAGGGACACCGCGGATACTGCTGGCGATGATGCTATTGCTGGTGATGATGATGATGATGATGTTGATGCTGCTGCTGATAATGATGATGATGACGATGATGATGATAGTGGTGGTGATTATGATGGTGCTCGCTGTTGTTGTCGTCATTGTATAATAGTGTTGGTAGGCCGTGGCGATGGTGATGGTGGTGATGGTGGTGCTGTTGTTGTTGATGATGATGGTGGTGGTGGTGGTGGTGGTGGTGTTGGCAGTAATTGGGTGAGTAATGAGTGATGATAGCAACTGCACGAGGACGAAATGATGATGATGAGGAGGAGGAGGATGGAGAGGAGGAGAGTGGAGACGGACGGTGTTTGCTGATGGTGGTGTTGGCAGGAGTAATGAGGTGGTAGCAAGGAATAATATCTGAAGGGAATCCGGTGATACCAGAGGTGGTGGTGGTGGTGGTGGAAGTTGTATTGGAGGTGGAAGTGGTGGTAGTGAAGGCGGTGGTGGTGTGAAAGCGTGGGGGCGTGATAGTGCTAATGGCATTGGTGGTCGGGGTTTGTTACGGTCCAGCTGGTAATGGTGGTGATAATGGTGGTGGTAATAGCTGCAGTGATGATGGTGGTGGTGTTGGTAGTGTTGGTGGTGGTGGTGATGATGATGATGATGATGGTTAGAGCTGAAATGGGTAAATGTATGATAGCAGTGTTGGAAGAGTTTAATAATAATGATAGTGAAATTATTATGTATAGTGCTCGGGTGCACTACAACAGTTGTTGATCATCCCTAAGCAACGGTATTCCAACCGTGACAATCTCATTTATGATTATGAATACATTGTAGGGTTTGATTTGAAGGGAAATTGGCTGCTATTTCTTCTAAGTTGAGCTCCAGCGTAGAGGCTCCCTTGTTGGTTCATTGTTAGTGCAGTAGTAGTGGTGGTGGTGCGGCGGTGTGTTATGTATGGGGTCAAGAACCTATTGGGATTTTGGTGCTCCTTAGATCCTCCTTATTTCCTTAGACACATTATTTACATTGGACGGATGTACTCTGATTTACTCTCCAGCCTTCATCAGGTGTCCTGGTGGAATTTTGATCCCAACCATGATAATTTATCATTGATACATTTATGGGCATTATCCGAAACCTCTCTCCCCGCTCCCAGTTCAATCTTACAAGAATTTTTTTTTTCACCACTAATTCCGAAATAACCGGAATCTACAGCATCTGAAAAGTATTCATACAAAATTTCATAACAAAATATTCATTTTTCAGAAAGTTATGAGGAAACAAAATCGATTGACGTGAATTATTCGAAACCCCAATTCTGCAAAATAATAATAATAATAAGATGTTCACTGAATATTCGAAATAATCGGAATCTACAGCATATGAAAGGTATTTGTAGCAAATTTCGTTTAAAAATATCCGTTTTGTATAAAGTTATGAGGAAACAAAATCAGGGGTGTAGAAAGCACATTTGTGTAAGTATACTAGATTCGTGTCCTCTGCTGCGTGGCATAACGCATAATTATTAATCGCGGGTGGTAATCGTTTAGACTCCCTTTTTCTATTTTCTCAATACATGCCTTGCTCGTCGTATTTCAACGCAAATCTGCAAATCGAATAGGGAAACAAATGTCAGGCCATCTTGACACTAAACACCAAATAAAGGCTTAGGTTAAAGTTGTGCGTTAACAATAATAATTGTAAACAATATCAATAATAAATTGTAAAATGTTGCAAATACATAATATATCTGCAATAAATAATAGCTATTGGTAAGAAATAAATTTGATGTATAGTTATTTCATAACTGTTGCGGGATGAGGCGAAGTACATAACGTACCACGCACTGAATGAGCGCGTAAAACGCACGCATGTATTATATATTTATATACATGAACACATGCGTGTCTGACTTTTTGTATGTTTACATTGTATGTTTACATAGATACATAATACATAATTTTATACATATATACATGCATACATACATACATACATACATACATACATACACACATACATACACGTTCGTACAAACATTCATGCATACATACATACATACATACATACACATATGCATACAAGCGTACACGTTCGTACATACATACATACAAGCATACACGTTCGTACATACATACATACGTAAATGCACACATACATACTTTTATACATACATGCGTACACGTTCGTACATGCATACTTTCATACATATATACATACATATATATATGCGTGCACGTTCATATGTACGTACATATATACGCGTACGTTCGTACATATATACATACCTACAGACATGCTTAGGTATATACATACATACAAGACTTGCATTACAAAACGTACTGACTGGGGCTCTTCCAGCACAATCGCGAACACACATACGTCTGACTTACCGTACATGAGATGTTTATTTACATACATACATACACACACACACACATACATACATACATACATACATACATACATACATACATACATACATACATACATACGTACGTACATAGATACATACATACTAACTTATATGCGTACACACAAAACTTGTATTAATATGTTAAAAACGACCAAACAGAGACTCTTTCTGCACAATCACTGGACCTGCTAGAAATAGAAACCAAATCTCCCTCAAGACATATTTTAGTGCCTTAAAAGAGAAGGGTCACATTGGGCACTGAATGTAGTTCTAGATATACGAAGTTGGAGAAAAGAACGGACGAAATAGTCGTTGTTGGAATGTTTTCATTCGTAAGTCTGATGATAAATGACCTGCCCGGGTTTCAACAAAAACATCATTGAAAATATACACACACACTTACACGCATGTATGTGTGCACGCGCGTGCGTGTATCTATACGCAGACGCCTTGGATCAGTAGCTTCCTATCAGATCATCCAATAGTCTTACGTGTTGAGAGAGTTTATTGCGTCCTTCTTTCAGGCAATACCAGCGTACCCCTGGGTTCTGTTTTATCGCCTACTCTCTTCCTTCCATACATCAATTACTTACTTGCAAACGCATCCAACAGCACCCGCTCAAACACAGATGACACTACTCTTCATTCCTTTCTAACTTTCCACAACCATGTATCACCATCCATTCATAACCAGAACACCTTACACCGAATTACGCAGAGTCCCTGAAGAGTGACTTCGAGGGTATTCTCCCCTGGGGACATGCTACTCATATCAGGAATGAATCATTGCATCCAATACCCCTGAGCTTATTAATACCCGTGAGTAGTTCTCAGCTTATAAATTCCTGTGAGTAGCTCAGTAATTGTTGGGTTTCACTATCACACAGGTTTTTCTCCTGGCAATAGCACATCTTCAACATAGCCAAGCCTGCACCCCCAACGCCTGACTCTTCTTTTCAGGGCCAGATATATTTCACCATCCAGTAATTATTTATTTCATAGAAGGCTCTGGGAAAGCTCACAACGATGTATTGCTTCAACAATGACACGGCGCTAATGCTGCTGCTGCTACTACTACTACTGCACACATAGATACACCAGGGTCGCCTTAAGGCATGAGCACACTGGGCAGCCGCCCGGGGGTCATATGGATCTAGGGGCCCATTTCTGATCTATGTGTGTTGTGAATTTCTGTCAATAACAGATACTTCAGGACCCAGTGCATTGATTTCTCCGGGGACCTATAAAGCTGTTTAGACAGGCCTGAGACATGCTCCAACTCTCCAGCTCACAAGCGCGTTGTCTCTTCTTCCTACCTTTTCTACGGATACTGCATTAACTCCTGCAAATCGGAGTTGGTTGGGCTCAAGCTGCCTCTTCTCAGGCGTTCCTGTTCTCCTAATCCCTTCTCCTTTCATCGCTCATGTTGTATCCAGCCTTCCAGACACCGCTCTCTTCATTTACACGCAAGAACGTTAACAGTCTAGAATTCCCTATTTTGCTCATATTTCTCGTTGACGTTGACATAAAAAGGGGCGATCTTACGGTACGAGTCCTAAATATCGGCCTTCGGCGATCTTTACCAAAGATCGGATTTTTCCGTAAAAAGTGTTGGAGAGAAACAGGGAAACGACGTCATAAAAGCGAAAGACATACAGAGAACGCGATTTATTTTGAAGGATGTAGGGTTAGGCTTAGGGTTAGGGTTTGGGTTTTAGGGTTTGAGTTTGGAAATTCCGTCCGTAACCGTAACTCAAACCCTAACCCTGACACTAAAAGCCTAACCCTAACACCGTAGTGAATATCGTGCGGGTGTTACGGAAAAGGCCGATCTTTGGTAAAGATCGCCGAAGATACTTTTTACGGAAAAGGCCGATATTTAGGACTCGTACCATAAGATCGCCTAAAAAGGCGAAAGGTTCGGGAGGAATATTAATGAGATCAATCTTACCGGCCTAGGAGGGCCTGCACTTCCTTCAGAAACAGCAATTCCTTTTCTCAAAGAATATGTTATTAGCTATAAGTTAACTACATTTAATTAATCATAGATTTTTCTAATATACATTGTTTATGTATACGATATTGATCTCAAATTTTGGCACAAGGCCTGCAATTTGGGGGGGGGGTGGAATTTGAACTTAGAACATTGAGGCTGATGAAATGCCGATTAAGCTTCTTAACCGACGTGCTTACGATTCTGCCAGCTTACCGCCTTATTAATGCATACGGTATTCATTGTGTGTGTGTGGTGTGTGTGTATATACGTATATATATTCATATATCGATTCCCTGGCTGGTAATTCTCATTTTGAATGTGGCATCAAAATTCCACTCCTTTCACATTTATTCAATCTTTTATCCAAACTAAATGCAGTTAACTCTACATTTATTCTTGCATACCTCATCCACATATGTCAGCATTTATATAGAAGAATGGCACCACGGAAAAATATACATCATATATGTCTGTACTAAACTGAAAAATAAAATCAGAATGTACATGCATTTCCATATGCATGTGTGTAACTCCCATCATCAAGATATGTTTTAATAAATGTATTTACAGATTTGAAGACGTGTATTAGATGTATATGTACATACCTACATATATGTATTTGTATATGTGTATGTATGTGTGCGTGCGCTTCCGTCAATGTGGATGTGTGTGGGCGTGTCCGTATATATACGTATGCCGTCAATTACTGAATTGCAGGTACGTATATAGACTTTATGAACATGCTTCGAGTTCTCACCATCGGAAACCCGAACTATACTACGGACGTAGATCTACATATACATACTATACATGCTCCGGATATGCATGAATTATATGGATGAATAATGACACCTGAATTACGAATATAT
>NC_068993.1:16394275-16396137 GCF_001194135.2 Octopus bimaculoides
ATATGTATGTATTTAAGTGCGTGTACATATAAATGTATACACAGGGTGCGGCAGAAATAATGCCCTTTTGAGTTTAGTTTCTAATTGGTTATTTTTATTTATTTCCTAAAACTTCTGCGATTTTTTTCATTAGTTTGTCATTCGTTTCTTTAAGTAATGCAATAAATTTGTGTTCCATAAAATGTTACTTAATAAACATTTATATAGTATAAAAGTTATTAATTGCAAAAAGGGCGTTATTTTTACCGCACACTGTGTGTGTGCGTGCGTGCGTGTGCGTATGTTTATATGTCTGTGTGCATGAGTATATGTGTGGATTTGCATGTGAGCTACAGATGTGGATATAGGCGTGGCTGTGTGGCAAGAGGTTAGCTTCCCAACTACATGGTTCCTGGTTCAGTCCTACTGCGAGAAACCTTGGGCAAGTGTCTTCTATTGTAGCTTCGAGCCGACCAAAGCCTTGTGAGTGGATTTGGTAGACGGAAACTGAAAGAAACCCGTCGTGTATATGCATGTGTGTGTGTGCGCGCGTGTGTGTGCGTGCGTGTGTGTGCGTGTGTGTGTGTGTGCGTGTTAGTTCCTCATCACCACTTGACAAATGATGCTGGTGTGTTTACGTCCCTGTAAGGAATGCACGGTGCTGACTAGAAAGGAAGAAAGGATAAAGGTTGCATCGTCTTTGCTCGGCATACGAATAGGACAGAGTGGTGACATTTAGTAGAGATGATCCGGAAATTGTTCCTCTTCGATTACTATCGCAAACAGCAGTAGCTTTCTTCAACTGAATACACGTCGTTGAAATACGAAATTTTGTCGAAAATGTTCAAAGTAAACCGTGTTCTGCGTGAGACATTTCACCAGTATACGAAGTTTCAAACTGTTTAGTTGATTAATAAAAAAATCTGTACGCCAAACTGAACAGATCCTGAGTGGATTTGGTGGACGGAAACTGGAAGAAGCCCATCGTTTGTGTGTGTGTGAGTCGTTGTGTCAGTCTTTGTCCCTCACCACCCCTTGATAACTGGTGTTGGTGTGTTTACATCCCCGTAAATTAGCAGTTTGGCAAAATAGATCGATAGAATAAGTACCAGGCTTTTAAAAAAACGCAGTGGATTCGCTCGATTAAAATTCTTCAGGGCGGTGTCTTAGCATAGTCACAGCCGAATGACTGAAACAACTAAAAGAAGAAGAGATCCAACGAGCTCTGATGAGCAGAGGTTCACTGTAGCAGCCGTTAAGAATGGTGGGTGGAGGCAACATGTCTGGAGTAGAAGCTTAAATATATTGGTATATCAGTCATGTGACCGTTCTTCGGATTATTAGCTTATTTATAATGTTTACCAAGTCGGACAGAGCTAAACTGGTTTGTCAAATTTACATAATAGTGCATGTGCAGACAAGATGGATTAATTAATTAATCAATTATTTAATTGTGTACTATATTACATTTGGGGCCGCGGAGTTGGAGGTAATTTAAAATGTAAGGTAACCAGTTTTCAACGAAAAATAGAGGCTACGTTGTATGTTTATTATTAATAAGAATACCTTATCCTTTTCACTCTTTCTAATTATATACATACATGCATGCATCCATACACACACACATACACACACACACACACACACACACACACACACACACACATTCATAGATTCACACACAGACACATTCAAAGATTCACCCACAAACATTTAAATCCAGACACAGCACAGATGCAGTTAATACACACAATCACATCAAACCACAAAGTATCATTCATTCACACACATGCGCTCCCCTACATACACACACACACACACACACACTCGATCAACCCCCTCTCTTTCACCACACCAGAAATGGCGGCATTTCACAAGCATCA
>NC_068993.1:16396147-16396458 GCF_001194135.2 Octopus bimaculoides
CGATAAAGGCAGTCAATGGTGGGAAGAGGGGGTACATTTAGAAGAGGGCGAGGTGAAGGGCTGCGATGCAATGAAGCTTTGTGTCGGTCACCTAGGTAACAGCATCCCGTCACAATAATAAACCCCAACTCCCTTCTCTCGTTGCTTTTACATCTTCAGATTACATCCCTTAGCGCTCGTTTGCGTTTGGATACACACACACACACACACACACCCTACCTCCTTCACTTTCTCCACCTCACTCTTTACACACACACACCCTCCCTTTCTCTCTTTCTCCACCTCTCTCTTTACACAGACACACACACACT
>NC_068993.1:16401271-16403973 GCF_001194135.2 Octopus bimaculoides
AAGCAAGTGAGATAGTCTTTCCAAAAGTTCGTCCATGTTATAGTTTGAGTGTATAGTGTTAAGGTCAACCCTGTATTCTTCTGATTTCATTGAGACAGAACCACCTCTCTCTGTCTCTCGTACGCACACATGTGGGTGTTCAATCTACTTGAAACAACAGTGAAATTCCTTTAAATTAAACACTATAATTTTTAAAAATACGAAAGGCACATTAGGCGCTAATAATTCTAGTCAGAGCTATTTCTGACGTAAGTTGGTTGTTGCCACTAAATCTAGCACATGTAATATTCAAAGATAAATATGAGTTAATCTTGCTTTTGTGAGTGTGTTATTAGATTTGGAAACAAATCACGACCAGATTATATTAAGATGCTAAAAGAACAGAATTACTTTGAAGAAAATCAGTTTCAGGTGATGAATTTTTCACCAACGAACACAGAATGTGATTTCGTGGAACGTCGTTGATTACTCTACCATTATCCCGCCATCTGTCCAGTGTCACATCATGATACAATTATAGTGCACTACTAATCACAATATTTCATAATACTGAAAATTAGTTTCCCGTTATGATCTTCGATTATATTATTGAGCTTTAATATTTCTGACAATTATAAGGTGGCGAGTTGGCAGAATCGTTAGCTCACCGGTACGTCCATCTTTAGGTTCTGAGTTCAAATGCTGCCAAGGTTGACTTTGCCTTTCATCCTTTCGAGAGTAGATAAAATAAGTACCAGTTAAGCACTGGGATCGATGTAATCGACTTACCCACGAAATTGTTGGCCTAGTGCCAAAATTTGGTATTAATATTTATGATTATACTGTCTTTGGTAGGTAAGAACCTAATCAACATACCTAACACATATACATGGCAGGAACGTTCAAGCCAACATAAAAGCTTCTTCATAGTCGCTCGGCCTACAAAAAATAAAAGCTAACTTTTCCTCAAATCACCTTGTCTTAACAAGGGGAAAAGCATCATTGGATAATTTTGTCCAGGATGTACGATACCAGATCCTTACAATTTCGTTCGCATTGTCCGAATTATTCCGATTTTGATATCCCTGTACAAGTGTGCTTCCTCACCCCGCGACTTTGTTTCCTCATAACTTCCAGAAAAATGGATATTTTTTAATGCAATTTTCTAGAAATGCTTTTCAGTTCAGATAGTATATATAAAGTGTTGGCAACATGTACAGTGGCTGTGTGGTAAGTAGCTTGCTAACCAACCACATGGTTCCGGGTTCTGTTCCACTGCGTGGCACCTTGGGCAAGTGTCTTCTACTATAGCCTCGGGCCGACCAAAGCTTGTGAGTGGATTTGGTAGACGGAAACTGAAAGAAGCCTGTCGTATATATGTATATATAGATGTGTGTGTATTTGTGTGTCTGTGTTTGTCCCCCCCTAGCATTGCTTGACAATCGATGCTGGTGTGTTTATGTTCCCGTCACTTAGCGGTTCGGCAAAAGAGACCGATAGAATAAGTACTAGGCTTACAAACAATAAGTCGCGGGGTCGATTTGCTCGACTAAAAGGCGGTGCTCCAGCATGGCCGCAGTCAAATGACTGAAACAAGTAAAAGGGTAAAAGAGTAAGTCATGTATTATCAGTTAATAACTGATTTAAAATATTTCCTGTTTTATTACTTCGTTTATGGTACTTTAATAAATTGTGATTGACTTGAATATTTTTGTTTGATTACCTGACTTTTTTTCTTAGACAAAATTGTGACTTTTTTTTTCTATGACTTCATAAACTGTGACATTTTTTTTGTAAGTCAAAATTGTGACATTTTCCTGTGACTTTATAACCGGCCACGGTGTCAGTATGTGTGTACCGATTCACACCATTTTTTTTTTTTTTTCACATTAAATTCTGGTATAATTGTAATCAACATCATCTGAAAGTTATTTGTAGAAAATATCGTTTTAAAATATACATTTTTTCTTCAAAGTTGTAAAGAAACAAAATCAGTGTGGGCGCTTTAAAAACACTGAAACATATTCAGAGCGCTATTTTAGAAAATCATCTCCGTTCCCTTTGAACATACAAAGCTTGAGCAAAATGAGTAAGACGAGATAAAGGAAAGCTAGCTCTTCATTTCTTCAGAATTACATTTGAGAAAGGACTCATACACATCAGTATTTTCATCCTTTAGACATCGGAAAGATTAACAAAAATTTAAAATATCTAAGTTAAATTAGAGGATCATGGAAAAATGGCACATATGAAATTTAAGGAAACTGAATAAATCTAAAAACTCAATATAAAATATTCTCTATAGCTTCTTCACGATTTCTTAAAATAGCTCTCTCTTCTTGATATATTTACGCTCTATGCAGTTAAACGGACGAAATTATTGAAATTAATCATTACTCATTTTACCCCACATTCGACATGTTTAGAAAATTATCAAAATTTACATTAGTGTGTGTGTGTGGGGGGGATTGACTTGGAATCCAACTAAGAAAAGAATTTTGATTGTAAAACACCCAAAATATCCAGATATTTTATTAGCAACTTCAATTACAATGGGGTCAAAGTTGAGGGAAAATTTCTTGAAAAAAAAAAAAGAAAAATATCTGTCACTCGACTGCATCGGACTCTCTCAACCTCAACAACAACAACTATGTCGACTAATTTTTATTCCTAAAATATGATGTAACTGTACAAAATAATGATGCAATACTTGCAAACGGATA
>NC_068993.1:16404736-16409159 GCF_001194135.2 Octopus bimaculoides
TATATAATAATAATAATATTAGGGATAAAAATCCAAAATTGCAGGTAAAAACTCAATTAAAATCAATTTATTAAAAATTAAAATTAAATTAGGTTTCACAGTATTAAATATATATATATATATATATTAAATATATATATATATGTGTGTGTGTGTGTGTGTGTGTGTGTGATATGCTGTGCAATATATGCGAGTGTATGTGTTTGAGGAAGCATATGTACGTGTGTGTGTGTTTGTATATTTGTGTATGTGTGCGTTTGTGGTGTTTTACATATATGTGAGTGTGCATGTGTGAGCATGTATACATGTGTATGTGATATGTATGAATCCTCACGTATCATGAGAGTGTGTATGTGAGTGTATGTATGTGTATGTATGGTACGTGTGACGGTCATCTGGATGTTCCGTCGCTAGTATCGACTCCATTGCTTTCCATTGGAGCAGACGACAATTGCACCTGTCACATAATATATACACTCTTCCCACTACCCTATTCCCCCCCTCCCCATTTTCTCTGCTTTTGACTTAAGAATCACATCAATCACTCATGTGATTTTCCTCCTCTTTCTCTCCTTCCCTTCCTCATTCCTCTTCCTTTCCCCTCCTCTCTCCTTCCCTTTCATTTCGTCTTCCTCCTTCCTTGTCCTTCTCCTTTCTCTCCTTCTGCTCCTCATTCCCCTTCTCATTCCTTTCCTCCTTTCCATTTTCATCCCCCTCCTCTCTCCTTCCTTTCTTCTTCCCCTTTCATTTCGTCTTCCTCCTTCCTTGTCCTTCTCCGTTCTCTCCTTCTGCTCCTCATTCCCCCTCCTTACCTTTCTCATTCCTTTCCTCCTCTCCATTTTCACCCCCTTCCTCTCTTCTTCCTCCTTCGTCTCCTAAACTACGTTTCCCTCTTCCTCCTGCTTTTCTCTAATGTCGACAGTTTAACGCGAACCTCCATTTTATCTCTCTTTATCCATTCCCATACAAGCAGACGACAACCTAAGGAGTTTATTATTGACTGTTTGTTAATGGCATCGATGAAGAATATTACTAAGTTGGAACGTTTTACCATTAGCTGACTTTTACTTCCTTTTATTTCGCGAAGACTGCATGATAAATGTTGGTAAAGTAATAATTGAATACTCTAACTTATTCTAAATTCCACTCATTTTAAATTCTACCTGTTCAAAATTCTGTCAATTCTAAATTCTACCAAAGTGTAAATTTTGTCTGTAAATTCTATAATTACCAATTTTAATATATTTTTAAAGTATGAGAAAAATTTGGTGCTTGTCCAATTTTGCAGCAAATCAAAATGTTCTTTTAATATCTTGGATTAGATAATCCATGAATTAAATGGCTGAGTTCAGTTTCAAGAAAACCTTTCGTTTTTCTTAATGCCGTAAAAGAAAAAAGAAAAGCTTTAAGTTTCTCTCCTCCCGAATTTTAATAAATTAATTCCCAAGATAAATCGTCAGGTCAGACATGCTGGTTAGTGACGTAGAGGAATTTCGAACATTTAAGATTTGGATCATGGGGCTCGTTAATTACTTGAGATATTTTGTTAATATGTGAAGTGTAATGTATACAAAATCAAATGGTGGGAAGCAAGAAGGTATTTTAAGTCTATGAAGGAATGGGCAAGCTGTGATGTTGAGGACATGTAGATTCAGAAGTTTAGTGAGGAATCCTTTTTTCAGTTGTTACAACCAAATTGCTTTTGCAGTTTATCCTTTGTAACAAAGCATTTTTTTTTTTATGTCTTTTTAAATAAATTTTAGGCGATCTTTCGATTTAAGTATCAAAATCAAATCAGCTGATTTATCTGCTTGTTCGGCAATTTCTGTAAAAATATTTTTCTTTATTTAATTTTTTCAAAAACTATGTCATTTTGAAGCTGACAATTACCTCCGTGTGGGAGTTGAAATGAGAAGCACGCTCTCGCGTGCACATGTACTTACTCCCATTGACTTTCATGTCCTCTCTCTCTCTGTCACACACACATAAACACATATCTTTTTCATTATTCTCACGAATTATGTTTATGTATTTTTGTGTATGTGTTAATATTTGTGTATGTATATTAGTGCATGGATAGTCTGTACGTGTGTACAAAATATTTTTTTGTGTGTATATATGTTTGTACGCATGTAAGTACAAGGGTGGGCTGAAAAGTCCGTAGACTATGAAGGAGTGAGGCTAGAGCTGTGAAATGTTGCATGCGTTAATTTCAACCCTTATTATTAATAACCGCATTGTTTTTTTCCAGGTAAACTGACACCTGACTGTTCAAAGAAGGCTTCAAAAGTAACGGCGACCTTAGGCCGATATTTAGGACTCGTACCGTAAGATCGCCAAAGTAACTAGTAGCGACTTCTTTTGAAAATGGACAAAATTTGGCATCGCGGTGGTATCAAAGTACCCGTAGAAAAAGGGTTTAGTCCCAAAGGACATTCATGCTACCATGGTTGCTTCATTGGGAGAATGATGCTCCAGCCTTAACAACAGTGCAGTGGTGGGCAGCTGAATTTAAGAGAGGAAGGAAAAGTCTTGAAGATTACCCAATGTCTGGTCATCTTGCAACTGCCACCACCGAGGAAAACATTGATCGTGTTCACCACATGGTGATGGATGACAGGCAATTGACTATAAATAAAATGGATCTATTTCAAAATGGGGGCACCAGTTTTCATTTATGTTTTATGTAGTGTTTTTGGTACCGAAAGACTTTCAAACTTCGTATACTTATCTATTTTGTGTTATAGAACAGAAAAAATTTTTTGTATTCGAATTTATTTCATGTAAAAAATTGTCTTATTTCGATAATTTCTACTAATCACTGACGTCTATTCAGTTGAAAACAGTTAGCGCTGTAACGGTGTATATCGTATTAATCCCCTAACCCTAACTAGACTGTTAACCCTAACCCTAACCCTAAAACTAACCCTAACTCGAGAATCCGAACTCTAAAATTGTTACACACATAGATACGCACAGCGAAATTTATTATATAAATAATATGCGTATAAATTACGATTAAACCGGATGAAATATGTCACAGGGAATAACATTTTTATGACCGCCCAGCAGTAACTCTATTGAGCTGAATAGACGTCAGTGATTGGTTGAAATTACAGAAATACGACAACTTTAACATGGAATAACTTGCGATGTACGTTTTTTTGTTAAGAAGACTAAGAGTAAAAGATGTTTTATATGACACATTCTACCAGTGTCCCAAGTTTCAAAGTGTTTCGTTAGTGTTTCGTTAAGAAAATACTGGTGCCCCGTTTTGAAATAGATCCAATAAAATAGCCAATGCTATTAGCATGTCTTGTGAGAGTACTGAGAATATTCTGCGCAATGGAACATGGTATGACAAAGGCTTCTGCTTGGCTACCACGTCTTCTGACATCAAAAGCGCACCAGGTTGATCATACTGCAGGAAAATCTGATATTGTTTGAGACGGATGCAGTTGGTTTCCTTGAACACTTCCTAACAGAGGATAAGTGTTGCTTAATTACTTGGGCCAGAGAGACAATCCATGTAGTGGAAACATTCCTCCTCACCTGCTCCAAAGAAGGCCAAGATTGTTTCATCTGCAGGGAAGTTGATGGCTTCAGTTTTGGGGGATGGAAAAGGTATGGTGTTTATTGACTGGGGCCACACAATCAGAGGAGAGTACTACGTAAACTTCCTGAGGCAGTTACGAAAGGCTATCAAGACCAAACGCTCAAGAAAACTGACAAAATAGGTCTTATTTCATCAGGACAGTGCTCCTCAATCAAGTCGTTGGTTTCAATGGCTGCTGTGCATGACTGGCTTTGAATTGGTTGATCACCGTCCTTAATCTCCTGATTTGGCCCCCGCTGACTATTATCTCTTCCCCTACACGAAAAAAAAAAAAACTTGGCTAGGAAGCAGTATCACAGTGATGATGACGGCATATCTGCTGTTGACTTTTTTTTAGCAACAGGATGGAAGCTTCTTCACCGATGGAGATTGTTAAAAAATAAACTTCATTTGATCACATTCCATTGGTCAGCTTATGAACTCTTCAGCCAACCCTCGTATACATACATAAAAATATATATTGTATATAAGTACTCAAACAGGCCTGTACATAGATACACAAATATACATGTACACATAAACACTGCATACACAAAAACAAGCGATTCGTGAAAACATAAAAAAGAGATAGATGTGTGTGTGTGTGTATGTATGTGGGTTTCATTATTCAGTATGTGGATATGAAAGTCAGTGGGTGTACGTATATGTGCGCGCGCGTTTTACTTTTCAACTCGTACACGGACTTGAAAGGCAAATGTCGGCTTCATCAGGACATGAGAAAAAAAATTAAAGAAATATTGTCTATTTTTTTTTCCTTATTGTTTTTTTCTAGAAGTTTGTCCTAAACTCTCATACTTGTTTTCAGAT
>NC_068993.1:16409402-16412522 GCF_001194135.2 Octopus bimaculoides
TTTAAATATCCGACATTCCAGTAAAATAGAAATTGTGCAAAGAACCGTAATTTCTTCGGGTCTGTAAGGAAGGACCGTGCGAACTCAAAAAGGAGAAATGGTGACGAATGGAAAAACAGAGGACTCCTTTTATTTAAACGTGTCACACGGTCGAACACAAACTAATATATATCAAACATGATATACATGATATGTTATGCGACGATAACATAGATGACCAGTAATGAAAGACCACAACCGTATTAGATGAATAACAGAGATATTTATTATGGCGTTAAAGATGTATGTCTGTGTGAGAGTGTGAATGCGACATATAAGAGCATAATCAAAGACAGTACGGTATTATCCATACAATTTCAAAATAAGGTGATTAGAATCAAAATAAGCAACAAGGCTATCTAGAGGTAATGCAGTACGATCGTTTCCCGCAACTCCATTTAATTGAACAATGCAACCATTACATCAATTTAAATGCAGAGCAATCCTCAGCTGCACAAAGACAGAATTTAATTAAATTAAAACAGGTGGATACATTAGTATAATTTTGTCTAAAATCTCCAAGAAGTTAAGGAGATAGACAAAGAACATGCTGCCTTTCCTTCCACTTAGAAGCTACTAAGTTATCAGGAAGAAAGACTTGTTACAGATTTTGCATGTCACTTTTATATGTGATCTCAATCTAATTTATAGCTCGTTCAGCTTAAGACAGTCCAGATAGAGGAAACATCCATTGCTAAAACTTTATATATCACTTAAAATATCCAGAATAAATCAATTTGGATTGACAGAATCATTAGGGCATCGATCGTACCGTCAGCAGTTATAATGTTACAGCCTTTTAAGTGCCGAGTTCAAATCCCACAGATATCAAAATTTCCTTTCATCTTTCCAAGGTCGATACAAAGTCAAGCAATCTTTCCTCCAATATTTTGCTGTCGTTGAACGCAGATATTGGTTGTGTGCAATTTTTGTCTTTCTTTGCAATGTATGTACGATTTCGTGCCATTAACATCTTCGATTAAAAAATTTCGCTACCAGCTATATAAGACATTTTCCATCATCAAACGGGTCGCTGTACTAAAAAAATTACGGTAATTTTTCGTTAAGCGCGCCATTCAGAATGTCCCGTATGCCGCAGTTTACCCATGACTGAACTAGATGGGGATAAAGTCATGGGAATTTGTGAAAGCAGGGAAATATCTGGTGAGAGATAAATATTTGATAAATTCAGTATTTTTTTATGTCCTACTATTAGTTTCATGTGCTGAGAACAGACCAGTGGTTTTTAACACATCTAGTGTCCTAGCACAATCATCAGACACTGCCCCTATGGCATAACGAACTTAGTTCTCATCACATGAAACTAATAGTAGCGCATAAAAACATATACTGTGCTTATTAAATATTTTTCTCAACAGATAGTGTACTTTTTTTGTTGATTTTACCATCATGGAACATTACACCATATATATATATATATATATATGTATATTACTATTATTAGTAGCAATAGTGGTAATAGTTACCCTTGAAACATTTGATAACATTGCCCCAGATAACCCTAAACAGATGAAGTGGTCATGGTTGGAATGCCTTTCACTGGAACCTTACTTGATCAGGGCTGACTTGGAGCTAAACACTATCAACAATAACACAGTTGTATATGAAGGATATTAGAAGCATGAATTCCTTCACAAATTGACTACATAAAAATATTCCATTCCTAAATAAGGCCATGATGGCTAAAAGAAACTGCTTTCCAATAATTTCTGAAAAAGATAAGGTGGTGAGCTGAGAGAAATGTTAGCATGCCGGGCAAAATGCTTAGCGGCATTTCATGTCTTTACATTCCGAGTTCAAATTCCACTGGGGTTGATTTGCCTTTCATACTTTCAGAGTCGATGAAATAAGTACCAGTTGAACAATTGGGTCGATGAACTCAACTTACCCCCTCCCCAGAAATTGCAGGCCTTGTGCCAAAATTTTAAACCAATAATTTCTGGAAAAGTTGTCAACTACCAACTTTCTAAACTGATGGATAAACCTCTGTTATTGTATTCTCTGTTAGAAATAGCAACCAAATGTAACTTAAATCATACAAAAATGGGAACACAGTATTACTTTAGATCATAGATTATAGTTCATCTGACCTGGATGACACCTAATCCAAGGCTAAAGAGCAATTAGAATTAATGTCCACCAGTGATATTTGGGAAATTACAATCCCTGTGGAATTTGAACTCAGAACATAGACTGAAGTAACCATGTGCTACAAGACACTTATTTATGAACTGGTCTTCTAGTATTTCTGTTATTTCTTCTGCTCTGACTGAATACAAGTTAATTATCATAATTTATTTTCCCACTGATCAAATGCATTGTGTTTCATTAGATTTGTATTAATGTGAAGGTAGCAGTTCAGATATTTCTCAAGTTCATATTCTCTTTGTTGACAAGGTGAAATATGAAACCAACAATACAGCCTTTGTGGGGTTGTTTGACTTGTTACAAATAGCTACTAGATTTCTCAAATCCTACCAAACTTCCTTAAAAAGAAGGGGAGGAGACAATGAGCAATGTAATCTTAAGATATATATAGTGGCTGTGTGGTCACAACCACATGGTTCTGGGTTCAGTGGCACCTTGGGCCAGTGTCTTCTACTATAGCCTCAGACCAACCAAAGCTTTGTGAGTAGATTTAGTAGACAGAAACTGAAAGTAGCTTGTCATATATACATTGGGTCATTCCATAAATATTACGTTTTTTTTATACCTTTATTTTTCAAAATTAAGATAAAGTTTTTTTTAAATCTCAAATATACTCTCCTTCATTTTCTACAATGCTCTTCCATCTATCTGGTAGACTTGAAAGGCCCCTCTTCCAAAATCTACTTATCCATGATGAAAAATACTCCTCTAGTACTGTTCTGACTTCATCTACAGAATTCATATTTTTTCTGTACAAAGGATTTTGAAGAGTGCGAACCTAGTACTTATTCTATCAATCTCTTTTGCTGAACTAAGTTATGGAGATGTAAACACACCAACATCGGTTGTCAAGTGACGGTGAGGGGGATAGACAGACACACACACACACACACACACCCACACACACACACA
>NC_068993.1:16412971-16421542 GCF_001194135.2 Octopus bimaculoides
GGTTGTCATTTTTCAGATTCGTAAATTGAAAAAGAATTTTTTTTTTGATAAATTTTCTTGTCAGTCATAAATAAATGATATAGTTATATATACATATATATATATATATATATATATATTAATTTTTATATTTTTTCACTTATAATTCAGACATTATTTTGCAGCCTTACCAGGGTACTGTCTTCAAGGATTTTGTTTTTCCCTTTTATTTATTTTTTTTCTTTTAGCCAGCTATATTAACACTATTTCAGTCAGGTACTTATTTTATAAGTGTGAGGGTTAGCAGAAGGAAAGGCATCAAGCTGTAGAAACCCACCACAACAAATTCTGTCCAACCAATTGCAAGCATGGAAAAGTGGACATTGAAATGATGAGGTTATGATTTGTGGGGGATTTGGCTACTGTTTTTGGTAGGTCAAGCTGTTACAGAATCTCCCTGATTAGCTGTTTTTCTCTTTCAAACCTGTAGGCTCAACATACCTGCTATGTTATTACCAGTCTGTGTTTGTCCCCCCAACATCGCTTGACAACCGATGGTGGTGTGTTTATGTCTCCATAACTTAGTGGTTCGGCAAAAGAGTCTGATAGAACAAGTACTATGCTTACAAAGAATAAGTCCTGGGGTCAATTTTGCTCGACTAAAGGCGGTGCTCCAGCATGGCTGCAGTCAAATGACTGAAACAAGTAAAAGAGTAAAGAGAGTAATATATGTTATTTATAATGGATGGATAGGTGTCCTTGTTTGTTATCACAATGTTTCGGCTGATGTACTCTCCAGCCTTCATCAGCTGTTCTGGTGGAATTTCAAACCCAACCCTTTGGTATGTTGCTGATGTTATTTTTCTGTTGATATTATTTTTCAAGGCCCTGCCTAGGGTTGAATTTAGAATCCTCATAAGTCAAATAAAGGGTTGGGTTCGAAATTCCACCAGAACACCTGATAAAGGCTGGAGAGTACATCAGCTGAAATGTTGTGATAACAACAAACAAGATGAGGACACCTATCCATCCATTATAAATAACATACATAATTTCTCATCTCAAAAATATAGAAAGAGTAATGTATTTTAATGAAAATATGGTAACAGAGTTAAAGTGTAAAATAGTGTCAAGTTGCATTCCTTTATGTCAAAGATTATTGAGCTATTTTATAAATGTTGATCATTAACCGTTTAGCATTTAAACTGGCCATATCTGACCAAAATATTTTACCTGTTTTATTTTTGAACTAGCCGTATCTGGTCTCTCATACTTACCCAACAATATTATTCTAAAAATAAACAATTACATCTCTGGAATTTCAATGCTACAAGGTAATACTAACTTATATCAATGTGAATAAATAAGCATTATGTTTGACTGAGAAATCTGAATGCTAAAGGGTTAAAATAAGCACTGAAAGTCCAATAAGATCAACTAAAAATACTTTGAATGTGGTACCTTAGTGTGGCCACTGTCCAGTGACTGAAACAGTCTGTCAGTTCTATATCATTATTACAAGATTGTAGTATTTATGCTTATTTAATACTTAGAAATAGTAGTGAAATTATGGCAGAGACTGTAGTGTACCTGGCTATATGTGCCTTGATGTATTCTGTTTTAACTTTATCAACTGGATTACCTTTTTTAGCTACAGAAAGAGCCTTTCTGTGGTTGTTTGACATGTTAGAAATAGCAGTTGAATCTACCTTGAATCAAACCCTACTGTCTTAAGTTTTAAACGCTAAATAATGTAGTTCCAGACACCACTGAAAGGATGTGATGGGCATGATTGGAATGCATTTGATTGTAGGTTTGCTCAATCAAAATTGACTTGAATTTGATCAGCTTTGCTTTCATCAATAAAAAGAAAAATCTTTATCTAACAATGAAGCCTCTATATAGTTACTTGAACTGTTAGAAATAGCAGCCAAATCACAACATAATGGTTTCAAGTTTTGGCACTTGGCCAGCAATTTCAGAAGAGGAGCTAAGTTGATTACATTGACCCCCACCAGTGCTCAATTGGTATTTATTTTACCGAACCCTGAAAAGATGAAAGGTAACGTCAACCTCAGTGGAATTTGAACTCAGAATGTAAAGATAGAAGAAATGCCACTTGGCATTTTGCCTGGTATAAAAGATAAGATACATTGGAATCATGAAACTGTTCAGAAATATTGTTTAACATAAAGTGAGGAGGATCATAGCTAGAATGCCTTTGATCATAGGCTTACCTGATCAGAGCTAGCCTTGGGCTAAATAAAAATAACAGCAACCACAAGAATTAATTGAATATAAATACATCATATCATGTAAATATATTGCTTAGTTAGCAAAATGTAATAAAACACCAGCCATGATTTTGATAATAAAATGTGAGTCATATCATTCTAGAATGAGTGAGAGAAGAATGTAATTCTTTCAATTTTCCCAAATGATTTGATTGAATTCAAGCTTAAATTAAGTTTACCTGATCACTTGATGTCATATTTCAACAGAGATAATTCCATATGCTATGCTCACTTTCTTTTTCTGTAAACTGGAAGATTTAAATACAAATGCAAGAAAACATTGATCAGTTATCACTAAAAAATGTTTACATTAGAGAATGACATGGAAACATTTTTATATACTCATCATTGTATTTATCTTGGATAATAAGAATTTATCTTCAGCTTTTGATTTAAAATTTCTGTTTATTCATTGTGTTTGACATTAATATATAAAAGCTAATGATTTCTCTTGGCAGTGTGGTTAAGAAGTTTGGTTGAGAATCAGGTCCTAAGGTTGTTCAATGCCTTATGAATAGAAATGGAAGATGGACGCATGAAAGCCTGTTGTGTGTGTGAGTGTATGTATATATATATATATATATATATATATATATTTGCACATGTGTGTATATATATATATATATGTATATATATATATATACACACACATTATCATCATCTTCGTTTAACGTCTGTTTTCCATGCTGGCATGGGTTGGACGGTTTGACTGGAGACTGGCAAGCCAGGAGGCCGCACCAGGCTCCAATCTGATCTGGCAATGTTTTTACAGCTGGATACCTTTCCTAACGCCAACTACTCTGAGAGTGTCGTGGGTGCTTTTTTATGTGCCACTGGCACGAGAGCCAGTCAGGTGGAACTTGCATCGGCCACATTCAGACGGTGCTTTTTACATACCACCGGCAGAAGACAGCTGCAGGAGAAATACCTAACCAAAGATAAACCTCTGTACCTGGCTTTTGTTGACATGGAGAAAGCCTTTAACATGGTCCCCTGATCCCTTATCTGGTGGTCAATGTGGAAACTAGGGATAGATGAGTGGTTAGTGAGAGCTGTACGAGCCATGTACAGGGAAGCTTTGGAAAAACTACTGGATCGATTTGTTTGGTTAAACTCTTCAAAGCAGTACCCCAGTGTGGCCACAGTCTAATGAAGGAACAAGTAAATGATGAAAAAGAAACATAAAAGATATATATACACATATAAATAATTTGGGGTGGGACTAGATTTCCTATGTAAGATATATAATTATCTTTTTCCTGTTGATAATTTTCTAGCAACAGACAAATGTGTTTCTCATTTCATAAACAGTATCAGCAAACAAATTTGGAGCAGTTTTGTTTGTTAGAAGTTATAATATAGCTCACACAAAGGAAATGAAAGCAATTGCCCTCACCCCCACCACACGATTATTATGCAAGCTAAACCTTGTGCTATTTTCTCCCTTATTCTGTTTAAATTATGATGAGGGATTATCATTGGCTTTAAACTCTTACTTTTTTTTTTATAAAAAGATCCTTCTTAGCAGGATTATAATTTCATGTGATATTTTTGTAATGTGTGGGAATGGAAGGCACAGTGACCGGCCGTTAGCATACCAGATTCTTCAACTCTTAGATCATTCTCTGTTTGTGCCTCAATGCTGATGTTGGCATTGTTGTTATTTAGTCTCCAGCTCATCATCCCTGATCGAGCAGACGTTTTAGTAAAAGTAGTTTTCCAACCATGACTATAACATCATTTTCTGTTTTTTTACAGACATAGTGTTCCCATTATTAAATATATCCTTCCTTGTTGTTTAGCCCCAGGTCAGCACTGATTGAGTAGTCCTATTTCTTAAAGTGTTCCAGTTGTCATCAGCCCCCCCCCCCACTCATGAGATATAACACATCTAAGACTACATTAATCCCTGTTTCTTTCTTTATTATTTTGCCCCATGGTCATCCTTGATTGAGTAGATTTATCAAAAGAATTCCACTGATGACCATTCTTTGTGTATGTCTTAGACGAATTTCCCAATCTGCCCCCACTTTTTTTAAAGTGAAAATCTATGTCATTTTGAACTATGGGAAAACTATTTTAATTAATTTACAACTGTTTTCACTAAAAAGAAACCATATCTCTTATATCCATGGTAAAACTTTCACTTGAAGTAACTGTATAGTGAGAAATCATATCCTTGTGATCTCTGTGATAGAATTTTCATTCAAAATGATAGATTCTCTCACAGAGGTTTCGACATAGGTGAGCAACTTCAAGATCCGTTATAGTAAAAGTTTGTCATAAACAGACACCACAGTACTGAGAAAATCTCATCTGCAAAGCATAGTTTTCTTGAACCTTCTTTGATCTGTGAACAGATTTTTACTACTAAAAAAAAAAAACTTTGGAAGAATTTTGGCCAGCATAATTTACATATTTACAAAAAGTGAGCTAAAGGAAATAATTCTAGTGGATCAATGATATAGATTTGGGTATTTCAGATAGGTAGAGCAGTATTGAATGATGTATGCCAAACATTATAAATGTATTATAGATAGGTGCAGGCATAGCTGTGTGGTTGAGAAGTTTGTTTCCCAGCCACATGGTTCAATCCCATTGTGCAGCACATTAGGCAAGTGTTTTCTACTAGAGCCCTGGGCCGACCAAAGCTTTGTAAATGGATTTGGTAGACAAACTGAAAGTTTATATATAGTTTAAAGATCCAATCGACAAAAAAAGTACTCCATCCAGTGAGAGGCAAATATCAATTTAAATACACAACTGAAAAAGATATTAATAGTTTCATGCTTTTATGATATTTGAACAGGCATATCATAAAATACACTATGTATCTTAAAGCAATCAAAATTGATATGTATATATCTATATATAAAATGTGTTTGTGTCTCTGTCTCAACATTGCATGAGAGTTATTAATGAGTGTCAGTCATACAAGCAATGTTATTGCACAAGAAAACCTGTTTTGTCATGCAATCTAGACCTCTCACATCAAGTCTTCACTACACCGTGAATAGAGACTTTGAAAATATTCCCCAAATGGATCATGTCAATCTTGTCTCCTTCAGTGGCACTAAAATACAATTACTATACACATCAATATTACTGTACCCTCCTACAAATGGAACTCAGAGGGTCAGTACAAATACAAAGTCGTACCACTTCAGTGTGAATCTCTTTTTGCAAATGCACTTCAAGATAAGCAAAGAATGCATTACAGAAGTGGCATTTCTCTTCAGTGCTTAACATTTACTGTCTACTAGTCACTAACTCCGTACAAAGCTCAGGTGAGACCTGTAATGAAATACTGCGCCCATGTCTGAAATGGTACTGTTACCCCACACCTTCAATATCATACACTGCATTCCAAAACAAAAATAATTGAAAAAAAACATTTGACTGAGTGGCATGAAGTCACTTTTTTAAGACTTTAGAGTGTGATTTGAATGAGATTTTGGCTGCTAATTCTAGCCATTAATTTATGCAGACTTAGTGACGCCATAAGTAAAATTTACTTTACAGTCTAATCTTTTGTGCTTCATTAATTAATTATTGATTAATTAATGTAGAATAAACAAAAGTAGTAGGATTGTTGCAAATCATGTATCAGACTACTTTTACAGTGTCACCATTTTTGTTGCTTCTTTGTCCTGGATTCAAAAGTTATGGTTGTCTGACTTGGCCTTTTCTTCCATCTATATTGTCAATAAATATATTCTGAACCCACGTCCTTTACAAAATGTCATCTCATACTGGCATTTGATTGTAAGTCTGTAGCCACATGACAGTTTTGTTTCCATAAACAAGACTACGGAAATTGATAAAGTTAATTTACATTGCTGAAGAATTTATAAATATTTTGAATGAAATGCAACACATCACCATGTAATCATCTTCTATCTGTTTAACCTGTCCACTGTCCAAAGCATGTCCCGAATGTCCATGCTTGCTTTCAGACTTTTAGTTAATCCTTGTCTCGTGCATTCTGCATAATATAAAGCTTTCCTTTCATAAGTCCCAAGTTACTTTTCCAGTTGGAAAAAAATTGGGAATGCATATCATATATGATGCTTGGATGTCAGGAAAATATGTCTTGTGTGTCACATGTGATACACAGGACAGGCTAAGGGTTATTTAACAAACTTGTTAGAATACAACATTAAATAGGGATTTCAATGTAAAGTTTGCGATAGAAAAGTTTGGTTTATAAGGATATAAATAGATATTCTTTCATTGAACATATACACAACTTTCTTTTTATCCTTCTCTGATGAAAACTAAACATACAAAATACTAATTAATGTCTGAAGCAATTTTAATTACATATTAATTTTAATATCAATTATACATTGTGTAGTTCCCAGGATATTTAGATGCATAAATATATGCATATTTCCAAAACTCATTTGATTATTTTGAAGCAGTACCCATCATCTTCAAAGCATAATCACTATCTTAAAGATACAATATTGTATCTATTGCTATATATGTATATATATATATATATATATATATATATATATATATATATATATATATATATATATATGGTGGAATTCAACTCATGACTGAGTAAGACCACTTCCTAAATTCATTAAGTCCGTGCAAATATTCCAAGAATCCAAGAAGTTCTTATGCATGAATTTGTTTGGAACGGATGAAGTATTTCACAGCACTGAACCTATTTTTCAGCACAATCAGCTATTAAAAGCATAAGCACAACAGTGGTTGAGATGGCCAGAAACCAACTGCACTTTAAGTTGTTTTGTTTTTTTTCTTTTTTTGAGTTTACCTTCTCCTAGAAGAAAGTTCTAATGCAAAGTAGGGTCACCCATACATACCAGCCTCCCCTCTCCAAGCCACAAATGTTATCCAAGGAAAAAAGCAAAGGCTGATACAGCTTGGCACCAGCAATGTCACAATTCCTTTCTACAGCTGAGTGAACTGGAGCAATGTGAAATAAAGTATCTTGCTCAAGAACACAACACAGCCTGGTCCAGGAATTGAATTCACTACCTCATGATTGTGAGCTTGGCACTCTAACCTCTGAGCCATGCACCTTCACACTATTATTGGTAGATAGGTAGGTAGATAAAAATATTTGTTTTTATGTCCAGTTATGATAAAAGTAATTTTACATTAAACATAAGGATTAGTTAATACTTTCGTAGAGCGCATACAGACTGATGATGGCTTAGCTAGCCAAAACTTCAGAGTCACAGTCAATATTATTCTTGTTACAGAATAAAATATATTTCTGTGTGTCTCTGTGTGTACACAATTTACAATTCCTTAAAAAAATAATAATTTAATGAATGAATTTCAGTGTACGTAATTCAGTAAAAGGTTACTATTTTGATGTCAGTAACTATATCCACTGCCTTTCAAATTTAATGTAGTTGTCATGAAAGCAAAATTTATTCTACTTCCTGCTGGGAGGGCCAAGAGTGTGTTTATGTCTACTTGAAACTACATAAACACTTTAAAGAATTAGTGAAAGCATGATCAGAGCTGTCTTGGCCACATTTTAGGCTACTGAACAATTCAGTACACTGGCCCCTATAGTTAGTCCACATTACCCCATAAGCATCATAGGGCTGGTTTCTCTGGCATATATATTCTTCCCCAGACAGGACACCAGTCTATCACATGATTACTAATTTTTACCAGCTGAGGGGACAGGAGCAATGTGAGATGAAGTCTTTTGCTAAAGAACACAATGCATCATCTGGTCCTGGAACTGAAACCACAATCTTACAATTGAGAGTCCAACACTCTAACCACTAAGCCATGTGTCTCCCATGCAGAGCCCTATGGTATTTATTGATAGCAACCCACAGTATACATAGACCTGAACTGGGCTTCTAAAACTCTGAGGACCAGTGTTCTCGTTGTCTAAAGGTGGCAGTGAGCATAAATCCCGCTACCTAGTTGTGCTTGAAAGTAATGATGGCTATGGTTATGTTTGATTACAAGCATAGGAAACCTAATGAACTATATTTTTTACTCAAACATATGTTTTTATGCATGTCTATATCAGGGGTTCATAAATGATGCATTGCAGCAGATTGTGTGCTGCAGAGGTTATCTAAATATGCTCTCAGGCTTTAGAAAATTTGTATTAATACTTGAGCTTCTTGAAATGTCTGTTTGTAATTTTGTTATATGGTAGTATGATCAATAAGGCAAAGTAAGCAATAGTTTTATATGTTCTGGTTTTTTTTTTTTTTTGCTAATTTTCAACAATAAAACAGTTTTGTTTAATTTTCCATGTGATAATTTTTTTGATATCCATTGC
>NC_068993.1:16421552-16422044 GCF_001194135.2 Octopus bimaculoides
TGTGTGTGTGTGTGTGTGTGTGTGTGTGTGTGTGTGTGTGTGTTTTAATGTCCATATTTCCAAACTTGCATAGATCAGTTGGAATTCATTGAAGCAGGTTTTTCTATGGCCAGATGCCCTTCCTGTCTCCAACCCTCACCTGTTTCCAAACAAGGTAGTAGTATTTCCTCATGGAAATACTATCCAGGCATGTTTTCACTGAAGATTAAAAATGAACAACACTGCTTGTATGACAGTGACACTTACCACTATCATGTGATGTCAAGACAAAGAGACAGAAACACGTGTGCAAGCGCATGCACCCACACACGTATACTCTTTCTTTTACTCTTTTACTTGTTTCAGTCATTTGACTGCGGCCATGCTGGAGCACCACCTTTATAGTCTAGCAAATCGACCCCAGAGCTTATTCTTTGTAAGCTTAGTACTTATTCTATCGGTCTCTTTTGCTGAACTGCTAAGTTACGGGGACGTAAACACACCAGCATCGGT
>NC_068993.1:16422143-16442951 GCF_001194135.2 Octopus bimaculoides
GGGGGGGGGGGGCAAACAGACACACAAACACACATATACATATATACGACGGGCTTCTTCCAGTTTCCATCTACCAAATCCATTCACAAGGCTTTGGTCGGCCCGAGGCTATAGTAGAAGACACTTGCCCAAGGTGCCACGCAGTGGGACTGAACCCGGGACCATGTGGTTGGTAAGCAAGCTACTTACCACACAGCCACTCCTGCGCCTATGTACTGTATTTTATGGCAAGGAAGATGCACCCAGATTTTGGGGCTACAATTCTAGGAAAATGCTTCTTGATTTTAAGGTGTTGAGACATGGTTTAAGGGGAATTTGGCAGCTATCTTTAGCAGAATGAGTGACCTACTATCTTAACTGAAGCGGTTCTACAAGCCATTTTTTATTTATTTTGAAGTTTAGGAGCTTATATACATGTAATTGGAATGTGAGGATGATAATGATGATAGACAGGTGATTGCTGTCCATATTGGTGTTAGTGTTTAGTCCCAGATCTCTCTTGATTGAGCAGATTTATGACCAAAGGCATTCCATTACTGACCATTCCTCCTTTTTTTTAAGGGAATCTAGGACTATGTTGCCTAATGTGTCCTATTTATCAAAATGGGTTATAATTTGATAGAGATTTGGTTGCTATTTCTAGCAGTTTAAATGACCACATAAATGCTCCTTTATTTGGCTTGTTTATTGTGTGGGTATGGTAGCTAAGTGTGTAAAAGAGGAGGTGGTATATTGCAAACAGTTATTGTCGTTAACTTGTTGATGTTTTGTTTAAAATGTAAGAGCAGGGTGTCTATTATATTGTTTTTTACCAGGATATGTGGTATGCAATGAAATCATTTTTTAATTATAGCATATGTGTTGTGTATTGAGATGTTGTAGTTTAGGGAGTAACTTATCGGACAGCTAGTGTGATTGAGGGTGATGTCAGCATCCCATTGAAGTGGGAGTGTCTGTGCACAGTCACTCTACCTGATAAAGTTAGTAAATATTCATTCATCTGCAAATTATTTCCTACTGGGTCTGATTTGGTAAAAACCACTGAAAGATTTAAATAAGAGAATGGTTGTGGCTAGAACATATGTCAAAGAGCGAAACATTGGCATTGAAAAATGCAAGCAGTGTGTGTGTGTGTGCACGTGTGTATGTCTGTATTTTAAAGTAATGAAATTCCTGTATGTATTTCAATAGCAGCATGCTTTCTAGCATTCTACTAATTGCATGGATAATCTCAGTTAATTGGAGTTTTTCAATTCCCTATATTACATTATATGATTCTAGTGTATATGTAAGTATATTATTTGGTTGAAACTTGCTTGTGTGTGTTTGCATGGTTGTATGTTTTTCATTTTTGCACGCAAGTGTGTAGCAAAATTCATCTACATACAATGAAGTATGTGCGTGTGCAAGTATGTTACCACTGACAACCATTTCACTGGGCAACAGTATTGATTTCTAACATAGGCACAAGGCTTTAAATATCTAGAAAAAAATGTAGTTGATTGTAGAACTTGATTGGTACTTATTTTATTGAACTGGAAGAATGAAAGGCAAAGTCCACCTTGGTGAAACACAAATCGATGCAGTTACATGTAACAAAGCATTTTCTCTGTCATTCTATCAATTTTGCTTGTCCACTACCCTAGAGATACCCCAGTATTTACAGAGGAAGCCTTCAGTTTATACCCTTTTCAGGTCATACCCTAGCAGAAGGGTAGTTTTCTCTGCAATATATTAAGAAAATACAGGGTGGTCACAGCTGAAATTCTTTTCATCATGGACTTTATCAGTCAGGGCTGACCTGTATCCATCAGTGACTAATGTAAGGTCATCATCAGTGGCAGTCGTATTGTGTCTCTGTGTTTACCTTTTACTTGTTTCAGTCGTTATAGATTACGGCCATGCTAAGGTACCATGTTGAAGAATTGTTAGTCAAATGAATTGACTCTAGTATTTATTTCTTTTAAAGCCTGTACACACACACACACACATACACACACACACACACACTGCTTGCATTTTTCAACACCAGTGTTTTGCTCTTTGACAGATGTTCTAGCCATGACCATGCTCTTGTTTAAATTTTTCAGTGGTTTTTACCAAGCCAGACCAAGTAGGAAATAATTTGCAGATGAAGGATATTTGTTAATTTTATCAGGTAGAGAGAGTGACTGTGCACAGACACTCTCACTTCAATGGGATATTGACATCACTCTCAATCATTTTATTGGTCTCGTTTGTCAAGCTAAGTTATAAGGATGTAAACATACCGACACTGGTTTTCAAGCAGTGATGGTGAACAAACGCAAAGACACACACCCAATCGGTTTTTCTATCAGTTTCCGTCTACCAAATCCACTCACGAGGCTTTGGTTGGCCTGAGGCTATAGAAGATACTTGCTCAAGGTATAGTGGGACTGAGCCTGGAACCATGTGGCTGCAAAACATCCACTGTTCTATATTTGCATGGGTCAGATGGAATTTATTGAGGTAGGTTTTCATGGCCAAATGCCCTTGTTGTTGCCAACTCTCACTTGTTTCTAAGTAAGTTAATATTTCCCCATGGCAGACAACGAGGTTCATTCACAACCATCATGTGATGTCAAGACAAGAATGCACACACATACACATAAATAACAGGCTTCTTTCAGTTTCCATTAACCAAATCTACTCACAAGGCTTTTGTCAGTTTGGAGTTACAGTAGCAGACACTTGCAGTAAGACTGTACCTCTGACCATACAGTTGAGAAGCAAATTTCTCAATCACATAGCCACATTTGCATACATACACACGCACGCACACGCACACACACACACACCACACACACCACACACACACACACACCACACACACACACACACACACACACGATGAGTGAGATCATTAAGCTATTGTTGCATCCTTCAAAAACTCTGTTATTCTTGTTACTATTTACTTAGTAGAAGTTCGTGTATTTATTTAGATATATAATTTTATTAACAAAGATAGTCACTACAGAATATAGCCAAGTGAGTGTCAATAGAAGTCAGTTTAGAAATACAAACAATTTTCTATTTAATTTTTCAATCTCTGTTCAATTTCTGTGTGTTGTCAGCATTGTCATCTTCATCATAAGCAGCAGCTATAGCTTTATTTACGATTTTGCATGCATTGTGGGAAACCTTTACTTTTTTCATTTGTTTTCTTTTTAGTATGTATTAGGTGTTCATGATAATTAGCTTCATATCAGCCCTGATTAATTACACCCATGGTTAACATTTTATTCCTAGTCACTGTGCACTCATGACCACAGTCAATGATTTCCTTTTCTAAGATGGTATCATGTGATGTTTGAGGGAGATGTGGCTGCTGTTTCTAGCAGACCGAGCAGCCCTGTTGGTAATCTTTTATCTTTCATCTTATACTTATTTCAGTTATTAGACTGCGGCTATTGTGGGGCACCGTTTCGAAGAATTTTAGTCAGATGAATCGGCCCCCAGTACTGATTTTCTTTAAAGCCTGGTACTTATTCTATCAGTCTCTTTTGCTGAACCATTAGGTTAAGGAGATGTGAACACACTAACACTGGTTGTCAAGCAGTGATGGGAGACAAAAAAGGCACAAAGACACACACACACATATATATGTACAATGGACTTCTTTCAGTTTCCATCTACCAAATCCACTCTCAAGGCTTTGGTTAGCTTGAGGCTGTAGTAAAAGACACTTGCCCAAGGTGCCACACATTGGGACTAAACCTGGAACTATGTGGTTGGAAAGCAAACTTCTTACCACACAGCCGTTCCTAGCCATAGCTTTTTCACAATCTTCCAAGACTAATGGGAACAGGAATATCTATGGAAAGTTAAGATTAATTGAAATTTCAGTCATATAAAACTGAAGACATATGGTTCATGAGGCCAAAAATACAAACACTACATCACAAGTAGTGTTGCCCTTAATCATAGGGTCTACTCGATCACGGTTCATCTTGAGTGAAACAATGAAAGAAATATTCTCATAGTTATATAAAGCAATGTAACCAACCTTTGTCTTACAACATAGTTCTGTCTATCTAATAATTATCAACTTTCATGACCATCTTAATTTTCAACTTGCATGTCTGTTTTAATTATCAACTCACATGTCTGCCTTCATTATCAGTTAGCATGTCTGTCTATCAATTTCCATGTATATCTGTCTATGTATCTATCTAAGCATTTGTCTTTCTGTCATTTTTTTTAATGGTTTTTAAAGGAAGGAACAGTGCTTATTGCTTATGGCCCTCTCAGGCTATGTGAACCTGGTGAGATTGATACAGCTGATGTTCAGTTTGAAAATCTCTAAGGTGACATCTGAGATGCTGAAGATATTCTTTGAAGTAGGTTATGTGTGCATCACTTTCCATAGTTAATCAGGTAGTACAGGGAGGTGTCATAACCATTTGAATTGGCATTGTGGTCTCATCATCACCTTCTCACAAGATGGAGGTGAGGAGACTCTAGAAAAAAACAAACAAATACAGAGAAATCAAAACCTGAAAGTAACAGGAAAAATTATTGTGCATACTTAGGCATAGGAATGGCTGTGCAGTAAGGAGCTTGCTTCCCAACAACATGGTTCCAGGTTCCGTCTCACTACATGGCACCCCGAGCAAGTGTTTTCTGCTATAGCCTTGAGCTGATCAAAGCCTTGTGAGTGGATTTGGTGGATGAAAACAAAAAGAAGCCTGTCACACACACATACACACACACACACACACACACACACACACACACATATACATGCATACATACATACATATATAGTGAGGACACATAGCCTAGTAGTAAGGGCACTGATCTCATGATCACAAGATCGTGGTTTCAGTTCCTAGACTGGGTGATGTGTTGTGTTCTTGAGCAAAACACTTCATCTCATGTTGCTCTGTGATCACTTCAGCTACTGATGCATGGCACATCTTGCACCTGTACAGCACAGATATTTGATCACTATAAACAGATCATTTGTGCAGATCAATTGGCAAAAAAGTTACATACTTATGCTTTGTGTGTGTGTGTGTGTGTGTGTGTGTGTGTGTGTGCCTTCATGTCTGTATCACTTGACAACTGGTGTTGGTGTGTTTATGTCCCCTGTAACTTAGTTGTTCAGCAAAAGTGACCGATAAAATCAGTACTAGGCTTTAAAAGATTAAAGCCTGGGGTCAGTTTGTTTGACTAAAAACCCTTCAAGGTAGTACTCCAGCATGACCACAGTGAAATGACTGAAACAAGTGAAAGATAAAAGATACTTGGAAGAGCGTTAACATAGATGAAATATAATTTGGATTTGTGCCAGGGCAGGAACCACTGATGTTGTCTTTGTAGTAAGACCATGCTTGAAGAAGTAAACTAATGTACTTAGCATTTGTTGATCTGAAGAATTAAGTTAACATACCTAACACTTGTTGATCTGAAGAAGGCTTTTGACAAAGTATCATGATCTGTTGTTTGGCTTGGCAGGTGCTAAGAAAACTGTTGTTGAATGGCTGGTAGGAGCTGTGCAAGCCATGTATAGAGCTGAAATTAGCAAGGTGTGAGTTAGCAAAGAGTTCAGTCACAAATTTAGTATGCAGGTAGGTGTCTGCCAGAGCTTGGTTCCCAGCTCCTGTCTCTTTATTATAGTTTCCTCAAGGCATAACAGAGATTGTTCATGAGAACTCTTGCATACCAATGAATAATGGTGTAATCTGTTGGAGAATTACAGAATATATTCCATACATGGGAACAAGCTTCGGATTGAAATGCCTTAAAGTCAATCTAGCAAAGATGAATTTCTTGTCAGCAGGAGAGAAGACAGGATTCTACTGCCACCTGGGAACTGGTCATGCTAAATATGCAGATTATGACTACAAGTGCTCAAGAATTATAATGGTATCACAGGTATGCTGACAGAAGGCTCACTTCTTATCTGGCAGATGCACAAGTGTAGTTAACAATAAGAGCACCTGTAAAATTCTTTCAGATGTTCAGAAAGCTCTATAGAGAATGTTTAGGGGGGTACCAGCTTCCTATGTAGTTTCCATTCCTATCAACCAAGATTATATGATGTTTTTGTGCAAAGCATGATGTTTAATGAAGGCAAAACACAGGCGTTGAATTAGAAAATGTGCAAAGGCATGGGAGAAATGAAGTGAGCAAATTGTGTAATGTTAATATGCATGAATAATAGAACATGAACGAGGGGAGAAAAATATTGGGGACATAGATGCTGTGTGTAAAAGAGAAGCTTGCACTGGTATGGACATATGATGCATATGGAAGATGACATTAGGAAAATGATAAGCCATATAATCCAAGTGGAAAGAGCCTGCAGAAGAGGAAGACATGGGAAGAAGTGGTGAAAGCTATTCTAAGGATACTAAATTATAAGGGACAACAAAGGAGTGCAGCTATTAGTAAGATGCTACAATGGAGAAAACCTGTCCAGTCGATGCAAGCATAGGAAAACAGTTGAAAAGTGAGGGTGATGATTTTAGTCTCATTATTGATGATTTTTTTTCCGTTACAAACTATAGTTCATATAAAATATACTAGTTTCCGGGAGATGAGGATTTTCTTATTTTCAAATACCTTAATGTAATTACACAATGGTTCCATAGGTTTCAAATAGTAGTGAGCCTAATTTATATCACAGTTTAATACCACTTGATTACTATTTTATTCTGATGATTACTATTTTATTCTGATGGATCCCCATTCCATGTTTAAAATCTAGTTTTATAGAAACCGCTTTCAAAATTCCTATTTTGTTTTCACACATTAACTTGTGCAAGTTGAACTATGTAAAATGTTAGAGAAAGAAACTTAGTTGTTTCTTGCAATATATACCAATGCATACATCTAAACCAAAATCTTTTCAGGGACCCTTAAGATACTATTGTGGATCCCCAATTTACTGTTTTGTTGTGTGGACCCCGCAAAAATCTTATTATGGATCCTGGTTGAGAACCTCTGATCTAGACAGAGCTTTGTATTTGGGAAGTTTTTAATCCTGTGGTTGTGTTCAAGTCCACTGTGCTGAAATTTGTGTATTGTATTTTCTGTTATAGCTTCAGATCAATTCAGGTCTTGTAGATGAAGTGTTTCATGAATGGGGATTGTGCAGAGGCCCATCAAATAGACTATAACTAATTGTGGGTAGAAGACTTAGACCATAGCCAGGATTAACAACTACCTAACCCAGTGGTTCTCAACTGGAGTCCATATAAGATTTTTCGGGGTCTACACAAGCAGAATAGCAAATTGGGGATCCACAATAGCAGTTTAAGGGTCCATGGAAAGTGTTCATTTAGATGTATGTATTGCAAGAAACAACTTTGTTTTTTTTACATAGTTGAATCTACACAAATTAATGTTTAAAAAACAAACTAGTAATTTTGAAAGAAGTATCTATAAAACTAATTTTTAAACATCAACTAGTTAAGGGGGTCCACCAGAGTAAAATCAAAGGGGTCCATAGGTAAAAAAAAATGGTTGAGAACCATTGACCTAACCCTTAGGTAACATTAACAGAGTCCATTCAAAGCAAGTCTTTGGTCTGAGGTTAACTTTCTTTAATTCCTTCAGCAGTCTTGGGGTGGGGGTAGGATAGGGGTTATAAAATCATGACTCTTATTCATTTGAAAATTGGTGTGATAGTCAGCAAAGTGTGAGTTCAATGTTCATGTTAACCCTTTTGATACAAACCACCCAAGGCCACTCTCTGGCTTTATCATACACGCCTTGTTTTGCTTCATGTTCTTGCTTGATGGGGCTGGGGTCATCCCAGTTTAGTGATCCTAGAGATCAGGTCCACCAGTGATAGAAAGCACTGGTGGACCTGGTCAGCTTTGTGCCTGTCCCTCTGCATCCTCCAAGGTGACATCAAGCTACAAACTTAATGTTTTATTAGAGTGGTCTAAATTAGAACCTTCCATCAAAATTTCATGTCAATTTATGTTCCAAGCACCAGTTTAATAATGACAGTTACGAGAGGGTGATGAAAAGTTCCTGGTTTTGGGTAAACGAAAATATAGGAGGATCAGTTAATTATGATTTTATTCAACATATTCTCCTTTCAGATTTTCACATTTATTGCAGCAGGCCTTCAGTTTTTCTGAGCCCTGTAAAAGAACTCAGAAGGTTGGGCCTCCAATCAGGCCTTTCACGATACTCTTAAAACCAAGAACTTGGCATCCACTTGTGCGTGTGTATATATATATATATAAGGGAGTACTGAAAGTTCCAGGCTTTGGGTAAAAGAAAATACAGGAGGATCAGTTTAAAGAACACGAAAGGTTGAGTCTCTAACCAGGCCTTTTGTGATACTCTTAAAGCCAGGAACTTTTCAGTACCCCCTTGTATTTTACGAAATTCTACATTATTTTCAACATTAATTAGAACAAAAGAAAGTATTTCTACAGAGATATTGGAACAAAAGGGTTAATCCTGTAGTTTTTTCAATCTTCTCAATTTTGTTGCATACTGGAAATTAAATAAAAAAACATTACTGGCACTCTGGAGATTAAATAAGAGAAATGACTGGTACACTTTGTATGAAAAGTTAAACAAAACTATGTTTTAAAGTTAAAAAAGAAAAAATTATATAAAAAATATTTTTTTAAAAAGCCAGTTTTATTAATCATATTTTTGCATAACAAAGTTATAGAATAGCACATTTTTCGAGATGTTCAAGCATTATTGTGGATTTTGTAAAGTCTTAAATTACATTTAAAAAAAAAAATCTATTGTACACCAACATGGCACATCAATGTATTGCTGTATGCTCTTTGAGAACCATGATATTAAGATAACATTCGAGTTTTTGTTTCACTACTGCAAAGTCTGCAGTATAAACTGTTAATTATATCACATTTTTACATGAATTGTAAAAAAATGTTTCCCATATATATATGTGTGCATATATATATATATGTAGTAATGTAGTTAAGGTTATATTGCAACCAAATGACTTCAGGTTTAATGTCATTGTATGCTACCTTGGGCAAGTATCTTCTTACCATGCTTTGTGAGTGAACTTAGTAGACAGAAACTGTGCAGAGATCTGTCCTATATATTTGTGTTTGTGTGTGTCTTACACTGCTTGATAACCTGTGTTAGTTTATTTACACCCCTGTAACTTAGTAGCTCAACAAGAGAATATTGACAGACTGAGTATCAGATTTTAATCACCCACTAACTTGCTCTTTTCAGTCCTCAGTCCATTTCACTCCCCCCACACACCTTCTTGTCACATCTTCAGCATATCCCTCCTTTCCTCTTTTTTCACTTGAGGTAGCCATGTTTCTCCTCTGATTCAAGACACTTTTTTTCTTTCCCTCAGTACTACTCCCTACCTCAGTTGAGGGCGTTTTGTCCTGCAAGTTACTTGGTGATCTCACTGCTGTTGGTGCCACATAAAAAGCACCCAGTACACTCTGTAAAATGGTTGGCATTAAGAAGGGCATTCAGCTGTAGAAACCATGCCAAAGCAGGCAACAGGCAATGATGTAACCTTCTGACTTGCCAATTACTGTCCAACCATCCAACTCACTCCCCTGGAAAACAAATGTTAAACAATGATGATAATGAAGTACCAGGGTTGATTTGTTCATACAACCCTAACCCTTCAAGACTGTTTATCAGAATGGCCAGAGGCCAATGAGTGAAGGGATTTTTTTTATTCCTGAGATATTGGAATATCAAAAACAGAATTTTAGACATTTCTTTATTGATGTTATTTATTGGCAGCACCATATTTTATTCCATTGTGTTTCTTACTTGCATTGCTATCAGGTTTTATTAAAACTCACCATTTTGCTCGCACATTGCAACACTTTACTGTCTGTCTTTGTGTCACTTGCTTACAGGAATATTTGTTGGTACCAATAGGCACGTGTCTGAATAAAATAATGACTATTTGTTAAAAATTACGCACTGCTTTATTCTTTTTTGTTTTGAACTATTGAAGCAGATGTTTGTCTGATATTTCTAAACATCTGTAGCTTGGAATGTCTCAGGCAAGCTATTGTAATGCTTATACATACAGTTTATTGTTCTTTTACTGATTTTATGTTAGGGAAGTGCTGTTTAAAAATATATGTCCTTTATATGACTCCATTACTTTGTTTGATCCTTATATTATCAATCCTCACAGAAGGATGAATGGTGAAGGTGCCTATTACTGAAATGCCAGTTGTCAACTGGTGAGAAACACAGACATCTATACACATTTGACATAGATAGAAATACCCAAAATATTCTTTTTCGGAGACCTTTAGGTCACCCAAGGTCTGTACATATGCATGCACACACACTTACACACTGTCTACGTGTGGCTAAAAGGTTTGGTTTGCAACCATGTGGTTCTAGATTTGATCCCACTGTACAGAAACACGAGCAAGTATCTTCTGCTGTAATCTTGGTGGGTGACCAATACCTTGTGAGTAGAATTTGGTAATCAAAATTTATGCAAATGTCTGTAATATTTTGTTTGTGTGTGTATTTGTGTTTACCATTATAAAACATGTTTGTCAAAAAAAAAAAAAAATTACAAGTTACCATGTCAATAAATATGTATCAATGCAATAAGTACCAGACTACAATAAATACTGGGGTTGAAAACTTGTGAGGAAGGTACCTTAGCTTGACTGTGAGTCCTATGACTAAAACCTGTGAAAGGTAAAGAAAATGAATGTATTTATTTGTTTATTAATATGCACATGCCCTTCATTATGAGCTATGACATCCAGAAAAAGCATCATATCTAATATGCTCTGACTTTTCTTTGCTGTTATAGTATATAAGAAAAGTGTTTAGTGAGGTTTATTGTAATTGCTGTTTAAAATACATAGAACAATGCATACATCTTGAACAAAATAAAAAGCAAATTCAAAACTGGCCTTTTAACTTTATTGGCAAGAACATCGAATTACTGTTGTCAGCCTTCCCAATGGAAGGCTATCGTTATAAAAAGACATTTTGCAGAATATCAAAAAACTTTCATTATCGAATATGTTCACTTGAATACTTTTGTTATTAAATACTTTTGATTTTTCCATAAAAACAAATATAGTGACAGTTTATTATAACAATTATTGAATTTCAGGAATAGAAGTATTTATTTCTTGTAATTTATTTTCACATTTTGATAATGACAGTATTTATGTATTATCCTTATTAATTATTTATTAATTTCATCTTCAGTTTAAATAATTAAAGTAGAAAGTAATTACATTCTAATTAAAGCATTTAAAGAATAGAAGTTTTTATATTTCATGTTCACATTTGGCCAATGGAAGTATATTTTTAGGTAACAAAATTATTACATTCTGACTTGTTCTCTACTAAAGGTTGATGGAAATAATAGCATGGGACCCATGTTTGCAAACTCTGTTGAATATTTAATATATTGTCACAAACATAAATATATATAAAAATGTAACATTATTATCATGATTTTTAACTTTGTTACATAGTTAATTTCCAGTCATGCTGTTGTGGATATTGTGAATGAGAAAATATTGGCAACACTTAATTCTTGTGTGTAATGACATTTAGGCTTAAAAATTTTGGAGAAAAAGTATATGGTGAGTGTGTAATGCATAAACTGATATATATATATATATATATATATATATATATATATATATATGTGTGTGTGGTCTGGTCAATAACTATCCAGACTGTTGCCATAGTAATGAAGCTAAAGCATGCAGAGTGGAGCCACTTGGCACAAATTGACCTTGAACTCTGCTGTGCATTCACACTAAGTTTTAACATTTTAGCTCGTATCTGCTGTTTATAGCAGTGCTTGGAAGGAAGGTGTTTAGCGTGTGATTGTCGCATTAACCATGACAGAGAAAGCTGAGCAGAGAATCTGCATCAAATTTTGCTAAGAGCTTGGCGATATCTGCTCAGAGGCCTATGCAAAGTTTTCAAAAGGTTTTCATCTTTCTCGATACAATCAAGATCTTGTGCAACTGAAACCCGAGTGTCTTTTTGGTCAGCTAAAAGCAGTTTTGGCACAAATTTGGCACACATGCGTCTCGTACCCAAATCTTCAATGATGATGGACTGAAATGAACCATACCTAGTCTGCACATCCTCTGATAACTCACAGATGGTTAGTCGATGATTTCCTCTCACAGCTGCACACACACCTGAAATGTTTTTCTCAGTTCTGCTGATTGTGGGTCTCCCAGAACATTTGTCAATATCGACATTTTTTCGGCCATCTTTAATATGGTACCAGCATGAGTGTGCTGGGTGCTTTTGATGTGGCACTGGAATGAGAGGAAGATTAGACAGCTGTTTCTTATTTTTTTTATTGCCCACAAGGAGTTAAACATAGAGGGGACAAACAAGGACAGACAAAGGGATTAAGTTGATTAGATCGACCCCAGTGCGTAACTGGTACTTAATTTATCGACCCCAAAAGGATGAAAGGCAAAGTCAACCTTGGCAGAATTTGAACTCAGAACGTAATGGTAGACGAAATACCGCTAAGCATTTCGCCCAGCGTGCTAACGTTTCTGCCAGCTCGCCACCAGATAGCTGTTTCTAATAGACCAAGTGATGGCACCGAAGCTTCCTTATTGACCTTTTAAGGGGTTAAATAAACATGAGAACCTTGTTGGGTCTTAGGAGGGTCATTATGCATGACATAAGATTTGTTTCAACATATGAATTCACATCAAGAATCTTGCAAAGCAATACAAAAACGAAGAAATATATGAAAATATTTGCCAAAAATGGAACTGTGCAAATAAATAAGACATGATTCCCAGCCCATCAAAGAGGAGCTGTAACTCCAAATAAGAACTGACATGAACTTATGACCGATCCAATCATGCTAGCATGGAAAAATAAATTGATGATTATGATAAAGAAATACTTAATCTTGTGGTAACTAATTTGTATAACACTTGATAAGAATTATTTCTTTGTCGAAGTCAATGCTGATGTTGGCAGTGGTGAAAATATATTATCTGTGGAAAATGACACCTGAAACATTAGCACTTGTTTTTATCACTTCATTCAAATCAGGGAGTGGCTAGTTAAAAACCCTCTCAGAAATCTCAACCAGGTGCAGCAGTAGCTAACCTACTTCAGACTGGGTGGGCCTAGATAATATCCTTCGATACATTCCTAGCTTACACACTACAAAAGTAGGTGACTGTGTTAATGTAGATTTTTTTTATTTAGTGTATGTGTGTGTGTGTGTGTGTGTATGTGAGAGAGAGTTTGTGTGCATATGTGTGTGTGTACAAGTCTATGTGTGATTTTTTTGTGTGTTTTTAATTATTTCTGAGAGTAAGGAAATATTATCTAAAGCTTTTACAAAATATATCAAAAATAACAAAAAAAAAAAAAAAAAGATTTATTCAAAATAAGAGTTAAAAATATATAGCTCCTAACTCATGGTATAAAATAACTTTCCTGAAATGATTCAAAGTAATTATATATATCCGCCAGTTATCTTGCACTTAATTAGTCAAACAACCTTTATAGCCATTGCAAGGCTAAACTCCCAAAACGTGCAATTACTGACTAGTTTTCAATACATCTCCACAGATGTCAAATCTCAACTAAACTATAAAACAAACAAAAAGTGGCAATTATTAAGCTGATATTTCTACAGAGATGACATCTAAGATTATAATACTACAGAACAGATGTATAATACAATCAAAATCAAGCTATTCATTGCAACTGTTAAATCAGTGCTATTATATAGCAGAGAGACATGGATGCTGACAAAGAAATTATTAAATAGGCTAAATGGATGCTATACAAGGATGCTATGAATGGCCCTAAAGTGAAATGGCAGAAACATATGACAGATGAATGCCTTTATGGAGATCTACTGAAAGTTAGCAAGAATATCAGGCAAAGACAGCTGCAGCTATTTGGTTGTTGCATGTGCTACACTGAACTGGAAGCCACTTCATAGTGATGTAAGAAGAGGAAAATGTCATCACACTTACATTGACAACCATATTAAAAGCACCTAGCACACCCTGTAAAGTGGTTGACATAAGGAAGGGCATCCAGTCATAGAAACCAAGCCAAATTAGACTGGAACCTGGTGCAGCTCTTCAGCTTGCCAACTCTGGTCAAACTGTCCAAGGCATGCCAGCACGGAAGATGGACATTAAATGATGATGATGATGTCTTTAAAAGGAAAAAACACATTATGGATGCTAGCATGGCCGTGTAAAAACATTTTGCTTTGCACTCACACTATTCTGGGTTTGATCCTATCCTGTGGCAGCTTTGCCAAGTGCCTTGTCTCAACACAGGCCCTGTTGGTGAGGTGTTTGGGGAATGGGAAATGTGCAGAGGCCTCTAAGACATTCTCTGTCTGATGGAGGATGATTTAGTCTGGTTTAACACTATCGCCTCACCTTTCAGTGCCTATAAGAGGGTCCATTTTGATACAAGCATTCAGGTTAAGTCTCTAGTCTAGGGGCTAGAAAACTTTTTTAACCAATTACCCCAAAATATATTTATGCCAACATTACCCCCTTGGTTTGGAAAGAAGATCACAGATTCTTTGAATTCAAAAGGCTTATTGAATCTATATATATAGAGTATACAATTATAAATATAAAAAGTATAAAACAAATGCGATAAAATAAATTAATATCTTTATTATGAAACAAAAGGATTTTCTAGAAACTTTTTCACTTCAGGTTTTGGAAAAACGATGTTTAAACTTTTTCACTTCAGGTTTTTGATAAATGATGTTTTTATTTTTGTTTCAATTACATCAAAATTGGGGCATTTTGATGTGGGAGCAATTTGGATACAGTCTTCAGGATCCAATCAATTTCATTAAAGGGTTAAATTGAATAACTACTTAAACCTAATCAAACAAAAACTTGTGTATCAAAAAATAAGATTAAGGCGGATAATAGACAGCTGATAAATAATATCTATTAAGTCACTCGACAACGCCTTAGCAACCAAATTATTTGTAGTTCAAAATGATGTGATGTCTCCTAACATGTCCATTACATTGGACAGATGCAATGTTGCCAGAAGAAAAATTTCTATTGTAACAAAGAACATGCTTTTTATATAATTTTACTTATGTCTAATGAGTCCTCATTACCCCCAAGTATTTCACTTTTACCCCACATGGGGTAATTTGCCCCAGTTCCCCAACCCTTGCTCTAGTCCTTTAAAGTGAATAAATTGGATGATCTGGCCCGTAATACACTATCTCAAAAAAAAAAAGAAGATATAATGGTTAAGACTGGAGTGTTTTTGATTATAGGTTTGCTTGACCAGTGAAGAATTGGGTGCAAATAACAGCAACTATCCTTTAAATAGCTTACATTGATCTGAGTTAAAATGTCTTATTGCTTGTTGCTAATAGAGTCTATCTAATGTTGCCTGTACATATTTTGAAAGCTGTAACATGGCTGGATGTTCACAGAGAACAGATTAAGTCCACCACTCAGAAACAAGAATGTTTGATCTAATGAGCTTTCACACAGTTTTTAATCTACCAAATTTAAAACTTAACAATTAAAAAAAAAGAAATTAAAATAAAGGAAAACATTTTAAAATCCCCAATCCCAAAGTGTCTTACAGTGGGATTGAAACAGCAACTACATAATTGTGAAGTGAATTTCGGCAGGACCATACATCCAATATTTAAAGGTGGTTAAATGTGATTTAATGTCTTTTGATTCCTGAATGAGGAAAATGACTGTAGAATAGAAACCTACGTAATAGTGTAGTTATTACAAAGCAACAGTTTAGCCCCTACAGTTCTGTTTTGATTCCTATTGATGTTGTGATCAAATTTTCTAATATATTGTTATGATCATAGCATAGACACTATGATCATAGCATCAATGCTTTGTTCAAATGCATTGAAGCTTAGACCCATTCTATCATTTTAAGGGTATGGAGGATTGCATTATCTGTTGTGTCCTTCCTTATTTAAGATTGTAGGATGTGATTTGAGGGATATTTAGGTACTGTTTCTAGCAGTTCAAACCACTATATACAGCTCTCATTGTTGAGGCTTTGGGAAAAGACAATAACTTCACAATAACAATACAACACAGCATTTTTCCTCTCCACAGCCTTTTCAAATCAGATATACTAGAAAGAAACCTTACATTTGATTTATAAAGAAGATAATTATTTTGATTAGGTACAAAAGTAGCTTATAAGGAAGATGATAAAACAATTAAATTAAAGCTAGCATTAAACTGAGATTTAATTTATTGATTCTATAAATGCGGAAAATCTAAATCAGCCTCAGGAGGATTTGCACTCGGAGAGTTGTGCAATGAACCATAAAGTCACTAAATCCTGTTTTTTTTTTTTTTTTTTGTAATTTTATTTATTTTCTACATTTCTAGAAACTTACAATAAATTAGTCATTACTGCAGTGGACAAAATGCTTTGTTAATTTTAATGTATCTTTGTTTTGAGTTCAAATTCCACCGAGGTTAACTTTGCCTTTTCTTCCTTTTGGGGGTGGGGTCGATGAAATAAGCACCAGTTGTGTACTGGGATCAATGTAATCAACTAACCCTCTCCCCCAGAATTTCAGGCCTTGTGCCTATAGGAGAAAGAATTATTATTATTGAGGTGAGGAGCTGCCAGAATCATTTCCACAGCAGACAAAACACTTGATGGTGTTTCATGTCTTTATGTTCTGAGTTTAAATTCCCCTGAGGTTGACTTTTTTTTTTAAGTACCAGTCAAGCACTGGGGTTTTGATGCAATCAACTCCCCCCCCCCAAATTTCAGGCCTTGTGCCTATAGTAAAAAGGATTATTATGGTGGTGAGGTGACAGAATCATTAGCATGCCAGACACAATGTTTAGTGGCATTTTGTCTGCTTCTGTGTTCTGACTTCAAATTCTGATGATTTTGACTTTGACTTTCATCCTTTCAAGTTCAAATATACAAGTACCAGCTGAGCACTGGGGTCGATGTAATTGACTTTCCCTCTCCCCTAAATGTCAGGCCTTATGTCTGGAGCAGAAAGGCTTGTTATTATTATTAAGATAACAAGCTGATAGAATCATTAGCACACCGGATGAAATGCTTAGCGGTATTTCACCTGTCACTATGTTCTGATTTCAAATTCTGCCGAGGTCGACTTTACCTTTCATCCTTTCGGGGTTGATAAAATAAGTACCAGTTGAACACTAGGGTTGTTGTAATTGACTCATCCCTGTGCCCACAATTGCTCCCCTTGTGACAAAATTTTAAACCATTATTATCTTTATTATTATTCACAGAACGAAGGGCATCAAGCAAAATGCCTTGTATTTTTTCTGGCTCTTTACATTGAGTTTAAATTCTAACGAGGTCAGTTTTATTTTATTGACTGGAACGATAAAAGGTAAAGTACCATTCATGTACTGAAGTTAATGTAACTGACTAGCCCCTGTTCTAACCCCTGTTCCAAAAGTTTGGATTGTGTATTTATGTTCAAAACAATTAGGGAGGTGGGTTGGTGGAATCACTATAGTATTGGTGAAAATTGTTTTACTTCTTTGCATTCTGAGTTCAAATTTCAGCAAGGCCAATTTTGCCTTTTATCTCCCTGGGGTTGAGGAAATAAAGTAACATTCAAGTAATGGAGTTAATGATACCAACTAATCCCTTCCCCCCCAAAATTTAAGGCCCTGTGCTTAAATTATAATTATTATGGTGGGTGATAGTTTGAAAAAAGTGGTGAATTTTGCCTCTCATTCTTCAGGAGTCAATAACTACCAGTCATATAATTGGATTGATATAATCAACCTATACCTTCCCTTAAAATGAAAGCCTAGGGCCAATGTGAGAAATTATTATTATTAAGGAGTGGAGGTTGGCAGAATCCTTGGCAATGGGAGGTCAATATGCTAATCATGTGCTGGATCGCCTTTCACCAAAATTTGTTTGGCTTAGCACCAGTTTTAGAAATTATCATTATTTCGTTATAATGATGGTGAACTGGCAATGCTGGACAAAATGCTTAACAGCATTTCTTCCAGGTTTACACTCTGAGTTCCAAGAGCACTAAGGTTGATGTAATCAAGTAGCCTCCTCCCATCAAATTTCAGGTCTTGTGCCTCTAGTAGAAAGGATTATTACCTCCACCTTAGTGATGGCGGAGGTATTGTTTTCAGTCATGTTTGTTTGTTTGTCCATGGACAAGATATCTCAAGAACCACTGGATTCAGATGAAGCTTTCAAGGATGTTTGGCCTCGTGACTGGCATGAACTGATTAGATTTTGGAATTGATCTGGTACCGGACAAGAATTCTGGATTATTTTTTCAGGTTTTTACTTAATTTTTGGGAGTGATCAAGTTCATTTTTAGTATTCTCATTTGTAAGAGCAGTCAAGTTTATTTCAGATGTCCTCATTTTAAAAATCATCTCTGGCTAATCATTGGGAGGACATTGGTGCTGCCTTGGCAGAGGTTTGCGCTCTCTGAGTGCTCTTGTTTAGTTATAATTCTATGTTTTGAATTCAAAATCTACCTTACTTTTCATCCTTTGGGGGCAATGAAATAAGTATCAACTGGTTCTTTCCTTCAAAATTGCGGTGTTTTACTAACATTCATCATCATCATTATTTAATGTCTGTTTTCCATACTGGTATGTATTAGATGGTTTGACCGGAACTGACAAGCCAGAAGGTTGCACCAGGCTCCAGTTTTTGTTTTGGCATGGTTTCTATGGCTGGATGCCCTTCCTAATGCCAACCACTCGACAGTAAATTGGGTGCTTTTATGTGGTGCCAGCATGGTTTTTTTTTTTCATGTGGTACTGAGACATGCATTTTCACATGGTGCTGGCACAGGTACATTGTTTACATGGCACCAGCACAGATGCTTCGTTTACATGGCACCAGCACAGATGCTTTTCCCATGGTACCAGTACCCAAAGAGTTGTCAAGTGGATTGCAAGACAAGGTCATCTCAGTTGAGAGAAGGAGAGGAATTGAGAGAGAGAAGTGGCTGTGCGTCAGGCAAGAGTTTCGAGTATTATAGAGGGACAGGAATAGCTGTTTTACTGCGGAGTAGATACTTGGCTACCCCAGTAGGACAAGGAAGCAGTAGGAGAGAGAGAGAGAGAGAGAGAGAGAGTGAGAGAAAGAAAGATAGACTCATTTTTTCATTTTTTTATTTCATTTGCCAGTACCTCCTGACTGGCCTTCATGCCGGTGGCACATAAAAGCACCCACTACACTCTCGGAGTGGTTGGCGTTAGGAAGGGCATCCAGCTGTAGAAACTCTGCCAAATCAGATTGGAGCCTGGTGTAGCCATCTGGCTTGCCAGTCATCAGTCAAATCATCCAACCCATGCTAGCATGGAAAGCGAACGTTAAACGATGATGATGATGATGATGATTTATCTGATTTCTGTGCAAGCATCCACACCCACTTTTTGTTGCCTGTTCCTGTAATGTCCTCATTCATTGCCTTTGCTGCAATAATTCAGAAATGATTACTGAGGTCACCTTAACCTTTCATCCTTTCAAGGCCAATAAAATAAGTACCAGCTGAGCACCGGGGTCAAATGTAATTGACTTACTCAAATTGCTGGCCTTGTGCTGGCCTACCCTGAACTTATTAATGGCCTTGTAGCAAAATTTAAAATCATGAAAATGCTTTCAGATATGTTTCATCTCTTTACATTCTGGTTTCAAATCCTGCTAAGCTCAACTTTACCTTTCACCCTTTTTGGGGTCAATAAAATAAATTACCAGAATCAATGGAATTGACTAATCTCCTCCTCTCAAAATTGTTAACCTTGTGCCTAAATTAGAAACCAAGATTTCGCAGAATCATTAGTACTGCAGACAGAATGCTTAACATTTCTTCTGAGTTTAAATTCTCCCAAGGTTGACTTTGCTTTTCATCCTTTTGGTATTGTTATAAGTACCAGTTGATCACTAAGGTCAATGTTATAGAATTACTCAAATTGCTGGCCTTGTGCCAAAACTTGAAACCATCATCATCATCATTATTGTTGTTATCATTTGTAACATTTAAAATTCTGTACAACAGTGAACAATTCTAAAAGTATGGACAGGAAACGGAATAGACTAAGGAAAAATAAACATTATCATCCCTTCAATTCCTGCAACAATATCAAAGTAATAACAAAGAGATCATTCATATCTATTCCTCCTCTTGAAAACAAAAACACAAAGCCAGTTTAAATTTATTTTATTTTTTCTGTTAGCATTTAGGGCTGGCTCAGATCTGGCCTGTATAATTCCCAATGTTAGCTTAAGTGATAGGCTCTTAGTAGTATTTTATTAATTTATTTACTTGTTCCTTTGTGATATCAAATAACCAAACATTGCACTGTGGCATAGTTAGTTATAGGACATGACTAACAGTCAGTCCATGATTTTGTCTTTGAATGTTTTTATTTTGTTCTGTGGGGGAGGTTCATAAACAGAGGCCAGAGAACTTTTTTTTTTTAAAGTAGGTGCTGGGAAGCGAAAGAACTTCCCCCCACCACCTCTTCCAAGAAATCATGGTTTATAACAGTAATCTGATCTTTTTGAAAAAAATAAATGCATGCATACATGCATGTGTATTTATATGTATCAACCTATCCCTTCCCTGTGTGCGTCTATGAGCATGTATATATATATATATATATATATATATATATATATATGTGTATGTATACACACATATCTATATATATATGTATATATATATATATATATATAGATATAGATATGTGTGTGTGTATACATACATATATATATATACACATACATACATACTCTCTCTCTCTCTCTCTTTCTCTCTCTCTC
>NC_068993.1:16443213-16448357 GCF_001194135.2 Octopus bimaculoides
GCTATAGAATATTTGAAATTCTTACAAAAAGTTAGCTGACCAAGATGATACAGGGCAGTGGGAAAATGCTGTGAAAAACAGAATGCTTAATTGGCTACTTTACTGTATTTAGATTACTGTTTCAGTGTTCTGAAATCCCACAACAAGGTTTTGACTTCATCTTTCATCCTTTTAGCTGTCGATCAAAACAACAGTAAAATGATGGAGTGAATGAAGAATATCTGATTGGATACTTCTATGAAAACTCATACAATGTTAAAAAAAAAAAGAAAAAAAAGAAACAAGAAATGCAATCAATGAATAAATTTTCATTGAGATTGTACAGGTGTGACTGTGAGGTAAGAAGTTTGCTTCCCAACCAGATGGTTCTGGGTTCAGTACCACTGTGTGATACCATGGACAATGTCTTCTACTATAGCCTCGATCTGACCAAAGCCTTGTGAGTAGATTTGGTAGACAGAAAATGGAAGAAGCTTGTGTGTATGTATGTGTATATACACGTGCATTGCTCAGTAGTTAGAGCATCAGGCTCACAATCATGAGGTATTGACTTCCATTCCTGGACTGGGCTGAGTGTTGTGTTCTTGAGCAAGACACTTTATTTCATGTTGCTCCAGTTCACTCAGCTATGGAAATGAGTTGTGATGTCACTGGCACCAAGCTGTATCAGCTTTTGCCTTTCCCTTGGATAATCTTGGTGCCATGGAGAGGGGGTGGGCTGGTATGTATGGGCAACTGCTGATCTTCCATAAACAAACTTACATGGATTTGTGCCTTGGAGGGGAACTTTTAAGGTGCAATCTCATTGTCATGCCTGAATGACCATGAGATTGCACCTTACCCATTTTTTTTTTACCTGTATGCATGTGTATTTGCATCTCCTTGTCTTGACATCATGTGATAATAGTAAGTGATTGTCTCTGTCAGTGTCATTCATTTCCAATATTCTGTGAAAACATCACTGGTTATGGGGAAATGTAACTTTACTTGGAAGTGAGTGAGGGTTGGTGCCAGGAAGGGCATCCAGCCATAGAAAACCTGTTTCCATATCCATTTGACCTATACAAGCATGGAAAAGTGGACATTAATTGACGATGGTGATAATTAGTGCAGGCATAGTTGTGTGGTTAAAGAGTTTTCTTTGCAACCACATGTCTTTAGGTTCAACTACACAATACAGCACTGTGGAAAAGTGTATTCCACTATAGCCACATGGTTCATGACTACTTGTGAGTGAAATTTATTGGATGGAATTGCGCAGAAACCTTTATGTGCATGTTTGTGTTTTTGCAATGGATGAGGACAGCTGCGTAAAGAAGTACCAGTTTCTGACTGTGGTAGGAATCTGTGGAAGTGGTAGACTCAGGAAGATATGGAATGAGGTGGTGAGGTATAATTTTTGGATGTTGAATTTCAATGTGATGACAAGTAACCGAGACCTTTGGCGATTTGCTGTGCTTGACAAGACACATCAAGCTGAGTGAAATTGCCATGGCCAATGTTAGTGACATGTAAAAGGTGCCCATGCTGGTGACACATATAAGTCACTTGTGCCGGTGACATGTAAAAGGCACCTGTGCCAGTGACATGTAAAGGACACACCCATGCTGGTGACACATATGAGGCACCTGTGCTGGTGACATGTAAAAAGCACTTATGCTGGTGAAACAAAAGAGGCACCCATGCTGGCGACATGTAAGAGGCACCTGTGCCAGTGACATGTAAAAGGCACCCAGTAAACTCTGTGGAGTGGGTGACATTAGGAAGGGCACCCAGCTGTAGAAATGAAGCCAAAATAGACTGGAACCTGGTGCAGCTTTCCGACTTATCAGCACCATTCAAAACGTCTTACCCATGCCAGCACGGAAAATAGATGGTAAATGATGATGATGATGTACACATGAGTGAAAAAAGCAATAAACTAGTGCATTCAAACAAAAGTACCTTGGATTTTCCACCCCATAAGTTGCATAGACACTTCCTTCTCAATCTCAGATTGATTGGAAATGCTGTGAACCAGTAACTGGCGTGTTAGAAACCAGTGATGCTAATATAATATACAACGCTGTTGTTCCAAAAATGCATACTATACAATAAAAAATATATATGTTAAAAATAAAGATATTTGTTAAGGCAAATTGGTAACATGAATCACTTAATAGAATACAATTTGATGGTTCACTGCAAACTAGTTTTGTTTGTGTTCTCTGGAACAAGGAAACCTAATTTTACATTACTTCACTTTACCTCCTCCTTATTATCATCATCATCATTGTTTTAATGTCTTCTTTTCCATGCTTGCATGGCTCAGACAGAATTTGTTGATAGACTTTTTTATGGCTGGATGCCCTTCCTCTTGCCAACCCTTAACTGTTTCCGAGCAAGGTAATATTCTTCATGACTCGGCGTGTTTCTTTTGTTTTTTTTTGTATGAAAACTGGAAAGGAACAAGGCTAGTATGATGATGCTTGCTTACAAACATAAGGTAAAAACAAGAGCATACACATACACACTCACACACACACATGGACACAAATACAGACACACTCACACATACACATAGACGCATACACACATGTACACATAAACATGCACACATGCACGCACAAGCATGCACGCACACACACACACACACACATACTCACACAGAATGAGTTTTGGTTGGCACTGAACTATAAGAGATGACACTTTCCCAAGGTGTTTAGGAAAATTGTTGCTCAGTTTTTCTAAAGAAGTTACCTCTGGCTTTAAAGAGACTACATGATTTCCTCTATCCTCTAAAATGTCATTAAGTACTAGTCTTGTTGCATCATTTTAAGCTTTTGTTTGTGCAGCAGCAGTAATTGCATCTTGGATTAGTTAAATGTCTAACAATTTAGTTTCATTATGTCGCATTGTAAGCTCCATTCTTTTACTAGTCAACAATGACATTCCAGTTATGGTGGCTGTTATAGTTGTCACCTGAATCGAGTAGATCTATAAAAATACATTCTAGGATCATATCGTTTTTCTTTTTGTCTATATCTAAAACTATATTGTGTGATATCTCATTTTTTTTTAATGTAAAAAACAGAATGTGAGTGGAAGCTGCTGCTATTTCTAGCAAGTTGAATGACCACATAAAGGCTCCTTTGTTGAGTTGCTCCAACAAAGATGATAAATTAACTATCAGGCATGTACTTGAGTTGATTTGTCCTGTAAATGTTAGAATTCACATTGTGACATGAATGGTGAGTATTCAGGTGCCACAAATAAGGCCCTCAGCTTCAGCAAGCTAATACTATGATGTAGTTTTAGCCCCAAGTTGATGATCTTTCACTACAAACAGGTTACTTGCAAATAGTGATTCAAGAAAGAGCCTGCAAAATTTAGGTGACTCTTATAACACTGTGTGTGTTATAAGCCATCAACTATGGTAGGTTTTTTTTAATATTCCTTGCATCAAATGTGTTAACACTATTGTTTTTCATACAGATTGCATTTCATAATAATTTATTTCTTGCCACTGTTGTTTGGCAAAAACATAAATAAGCACAATGAACTCCCATTGAAAAATAATCTATATTTCATGCATATACAAGAAAGAATTGTGTATGCATGCATGTTCATGCAAGTCTATATATGCGTGATTTTGTGTTTGTGTGTGAATGTGTGTACATGGCAGAAATAGTGGGAAGCCAGACAAAGCATCTTCCGCTATTTAGATCTACCACTCTCTGTTCTTGATGTTTCAAATCTCTCATACCAGAGTCTAACTGACGTTACCTTTCATTGCTCTGTGTTAGGTGGGTGTTTGCAACTAGGGGTGAGGGGCAGGCTGATAAAATAATTAATAGTTCATGAAGCCAATTCAATCAACTTTATCCCCCTCACCACCACCGCTATCACTAACATCACCCAACCTCATACAAATTAATGGCTTCATGCCAATATAAGAAATCATTATTATTATTATTATTATTATTATTATTATTTTTATTTCCTGTGTTATGTCTCTGAGGCTAGGTATTTAACTTTTAAACTTGCCTAAAGTCTTATGCCTAATTACAAAACCATTATAATTTCTGGAGACTTCACAGAATCTGTTCTCTCTTTAAGCTTCCACAACTACATATATATTCATATGCTTGTGTACACATAACATAACCCTATTTGTATAATATACACATAATATCACATTAAAACCATTATATCTATTTACACATTTAACACACAAATATATATAGCCTCCTTACAGACAATTCTTCTTTGTGTGTGTGTATAAATATATATAATATATATATATATATATATATATATATATATATATATATAAAATATACTTGTGTGTGTGTATATTCATATATATATATATAAAATATGCTTATGTGTGTATATATATATGTATATAGACATACATATATATATGTATGTGTATATATGTGTGTGTGTGTATTTATATATAGTTTCAACAACATTTTATAACTGTAGTAATTTTTATAAACATATACGCAAACACATGAAATGTATATACATTGCTTTGTTTTTTGTTTTTTTCAGTGTATGCACTCACTCGACGCATACGTGTACATAATCTCTTTCACACACACACACACACTCATTACTTCCATGCACTCACACAAATACGCACTTTCGCATACACTCAGCTACAAATATAGTTTCATACTATACATACAACCATCAATCACTATTCAAAAATAGTCAGTTAATTCCATCAATTATATTATAATGACTAGATACCATAATTATCAAAATACTAATTTAATGCCAGCAAGAGGAATCGGACGCAAAAATGACGACAGTAAAGTTTATCACTTAGATGGTAATAGTGATGATGATGATGATGATGATGACAATAACGATATTAATGGAGATGATGGCGATGATTATGCTGCTGTGGCTGTTGATGTGCCTACTGCTGTTGTTGCTGCTGCTAATGATGTTATTGGTTGTAATGATGGTGATGATGATGATGATAATTGTGATTGTGACACAACCAAACAATCCCAAGAGATTTGATAAACATTTGCTAACTTAATTCTGCTCTACTAATAGTAAATACATTGTCTGGATAAAAATGTTTAGTACAAGACTGTGATCATATGTGTGTGTGTTTGTTCTTTTATCCATCCTTTTATTGGTTT
>NC_068993.1:16448612-16454367 GCF_001194135.2 Octopus bimaculoides
CCTTATATATTGGAAGAAAAAAAGCAACCTATGTTGTATAGAAATTTGTTATTCTAAATTCAATTTATTCTTTAATTAGGATACAATTTATTCTTCAATTAGGAAATCAATTCTGAATTCATAATACAAAAAAAAAAAATAATAATAAAGACAATCACAAATGTAACACTTTTATAAAGGGAGATAAATTTTATCATATATGTTGAAGGAAATTATGTATCTGTGTTTTTTTTTTTATACCAAAGTGATATCCATCTTGGTCAAATACAGAGATTACTGGATACTGGAGTGCATCATATGATCGGTGGGTTGCATCTATCTGCTGAATCTCATTTGCTCTTCTTTGAATAATAATATCTCTCTCTTCCCATACTTCTGTCTGTAATAATTACTGTTACTTCATTTGCAGCAGGGGCATTGTAGCAGCCTCTGTGCTCAGCAATAGGCTTTTTGTCTGCATCAATAACTATCTTGTATTCAGTGGGTGGTGCAGATTCTGATGCATACTTGAAGCTTCTGATGTAGCTATTGTTTCCAAGCAGCTTATCTTTCAGATTAAAGATTAACTCTTCCTTCAAATTTGGAAGGTTAAATGACCATTGCAAAGCCTGCTCATTGTAATTTGCCGCAAAATATAGCTGTAATATCTGAGGATTTTTGCCTTCAGTTGGCAACAAAGATCCAATACGATGGTACACTTGACCTTCAACTTTAAAAGTTAGCTTTACATTCCCTTATAATATTCCTACCAAAGGAGGTCATTTGGAAAGCAGAATTATAGTTCCTAATGTTTTTCAAGAAGTGCATGCTCCTTAGTGTGTTTCTCAAAAGCAATGCCTTCAAAGAATCTGTGGTTGTACCAAACGTCGGTAAAACAACTATTCCTCCACAACAACACATACTGGTGGTTTCTCTTTCCCATTTCTTTCCTTTACAAAAACTGCACTTTTTTGGCATTGCTCTAATGTCAGTCAATTTTTCAGTAGAATAATCATGTTTTGGATCATAGTTGAAAGCTGATCTTTTCAGCCTGGTTTCTTTCTCCCAAATTTCTCTTACAGAGGGCATTACTAAATCTGAAGGTATGGCACCTTTCCTAAGGTCCTGAGCTTAGTGAAATAATTGTAGAGGTAAACTTTTTAATGCAATCATAGCTGTAATGTTTCCTTTTGTAAACCTTGATTATCATATGTATAAAAGAAATTATGCTGAAATATGTTTTTTTTTTTTCATTTTTTACCAAATACATGCTGGTGTCACATAAAAAGCAACCAGTCCACAGTGGTTGGCATTTGGAAGGGCATCCAGCTGTAAAAACCATGCCAAAACTGACCTAGCCTGTGCTGGTACCACGTAAAAAGCACACAGTCCACTCTGCAAAGTGTTGGCATTAGGAAGGACATCCAGCAGTTAAAAACCTGCCAAAACAGACACAGCCTGGGGTAGTCTGCTAGCTGGCTCCTGTCAAGCCATCTAACCCATGCCTGCATGGAAGGTGGATGTTAAATGATGATGACATCTGTTTATTCTAACTGTTATCTTTTACTTCTCTTTTCTATTAAACATATTTTGTTTCTGATGTCTTAACTACCTGATGTATCCACAAAACATTCAATTTTAGCATTTAATCTGGCCCAGATATTCTACCTGTTTTATGTTCAAATTGACCAGATCCAACTTCTCACACCTACCTTACAATATCATTCCAAAAATATACAAACACACCATTGAAATCTTGAAAATACAAGATAATGTGTGATTAATACGAAATAAGGTGAATAAATAATACGTTTGACAAAGAAATCTAAATGCTAAAAGGTTAAACTAATGAACAAGCTTACATGGTTGTTTGATCTACTAAGGCCATATTTATTTCTTTATTCCCCACAGGGAGTTAAACATAGAGGGGACAAACAAAGACAGACAAAGGGATTAAGTTAATTACATCAACTCCAGTGCATAACTGGTACTTATTTATTCAACCCAAAAAGATGAAAGGCATAGTTGACCTCGGCGGAATTTGAACTCAGAGTGTAATGGCAGATGAAATACCGCTAAACATTTCACCTGGCGTGCTAACGACTCTGCCAGCTACTAAGGCCATATTAGATAATGCACATCAAAATATTGTATTATTTGTCAGAAATAGTATATGATTAGGAGTAGAATACTTTGTTATTAGGTTTGCTAAATCAAAACGAACCAGGGACTAGAATATCATCTTTGTTCATTGTGTTAACAGTATTTATCCTAGCACGTTTTTCTACTAAATCATCATCATTGTTTAACATCCGCTTTCCATGCTAGCATGGGTTGGACGATTTGACTGAGGACTGGTGAACCAGGTGGTTACACCAGGCTCCAATCTGATTTGGCAGAGTTTCTACAGCTGGATGCCTTTCCTAACACCAACCACTCCGAGAGTGTAGTGGGTGCTTTTACGTGCCACCAGCACGAAGGCCAGTCAGGCGGTACTGGCAACGGCCATGTTCAAAATGGTGTCTTTTACATGCCACCTGCACGGGAGCCAGTCCAGCGGCACTGGCAACGATCTCGCTCAAATGTCCTTACACGTGCCACCGGCACAAGTGCCAGGGCACCGGTTCCATCACGATTTCGATTTCACTTGCCTCATGTTTTTATAATTCTTTAACCACCTGATATATTTTCTTTAAAATGTTTAATTTCATGAGGTCTATGCCAAGGAGGGAGCTTCCTCATGGTTGTTTGGTCTGCTAGAAATAGCAGCTAAATCTCTTTTAAACTACACCCTACCATCTTTAAAAGAAATGAAAGGAAACAAAGAAAAAGCCATGATAATGGGTGGGATACTTTTGATCATAAGCCCACTAAACTGGGCAGGCAAGGAGCCAAACAACTACTTCTAATGAGGGGTCTGCTTTTGTACCCACTAGAGCTACTCATATTTAGCCATTATGTCTGCCTCATTGAAACATTTTTCTGTCTTTAAAATGAGGATTGCATATTTTAAAACTCAAACTTCTAAACACTCAAACTTCAATACAGAGCAGACAGTCATGGCTGGAAATTCTGATCAAATGCTTTCTATGATCAGCTGCCTCTATGCCATAGATTTGTTTTGATTTGATAGAGTTGGCCAGGTTTTAATTGGTAAACAACAATCTTCAAAATAAACTCCTTATATTTATCATGTTTTCAGGTTTGACGTGAGATTCTCTTTCATTTCATTTCAAAATAACATATTTAATCCTTTGAAATGAAATGAGATGAAATGCACGATAACTTTGTGTCAATGGGAGACTTTTGAAGATTTGTAGGAAGAATTACAGGGTGTATAAAAGCAAGAATATACGTATCTAAAGATAAAAGTTTAATCACTAGAATCTATAAGTTCTTTCAGATTAGTTATCTTATCAAAGATTTAACCTTTATTGATTTAAAATGCGATGATCAATTGACAGAATCATTAGAGTGGCAGACAAATGCCTTGTGATATTTGTTCTGATTCCTTATCTTCTGAGTTCAAATTTTGTTGAGATCACCTTTGCCTTTCATCCGTCTAGGGTTCAAAAAATAAAGTAGCAGTCAAGTAGTGGAATTGATTTAACTGATAGCCAATTTGTGCTAGTTTAACTTTGGCATTTGGCATTTAAACCGGCCATATCTGGCCATAGTATCCTGTCTGTTTTATGTTCAAACCAGCTTTATCTGGTCCCTCACACCTACCCTACAATATCATTCTGAAAATAAACAATTGCATCATTGAAATCTCAAAGCTATGATATACCCTTTTTTTTTTTACTCTTTTGTTTCAGTCATTTAACTGTGGCTATGCTGGAGCACTGCCTTTTAGTCGAGCAAATTGACCCCAGGACTTATTCTTTGTAAGCCTAGTACTTATTTTATCAGTCTCTTTTGCCGAACTGCTGAGTTACAGGGATGTAAACACACCAGCATCAGTTGTCAAGCGATGTTGGGGGGGAGGGGGCAAACATAGACACACAAACATATACACACACATACATATATATATGTATACAACAAGCTTCTTTCAGTTTCGGTCTACCAAATCCACTCACAAGGCTTTGGTTGGTCCGAGGCTATAGTAGAAGACACTTGCCTAAGGTGCCACGCAATGAGACTGAACCCGGACCCATGTGTTTCGTAAGCAAGCTACTTACCACACAGCCACTCCTACACCTATATAATTCATGATTAATTCATGCAATGTGAATAAATAGGCATTAAAGCAATCTGAATGCTAAAATGTTAAGAGGTTAGAATGCTTCAATAAAGCCCCAAACTTCTCAAATGATTTCTTAAACAAGCTTATAACTTTAACCCCTTAGCATTCAGATTAGTCTGTCTAACATAATACATATTTAATCATTGTTTTGAATTTGTCATACATTAACTTTTTGTGTTGAGATTTCAATGATGTGCTTGTTTGTTTTTAGTATGGCCTCGTAGGGTAGGTGTGAGAGGCTGAATATGGCCAGTCTGTACATAAAACGGGTATAAAATTTGGGCTGGGTGTGGCTGGTTTAAATGCTAAAGGGTTAATGACTATTCCTATTGGATCTGCAGAATTAAATCAAGGTTCAGCTGGAGTCCATAGGATCAAGAGGGCTACTGGTCCTTAACCAAATATATAAACCAACATTTGCAGGTACCCAAGAAGAACTGGAACAATAATGAAAATTAGATATCGAGTACTTCAAATTGAAAATTTATTGGGAGAAAGGGGAAGAAAGTTGTTACCTAGCAGTGAGGGGAAAGAAACAACTGACTTGATTGATAGATTTAAAATCTTTTAAGTATAGAGTAACCGTTATGACCTTTCTTTAGCTTATTGCAATTATATTGAGCCGAACAGCTCCTCCCACCTCAGATTACAAATGTCTGTCTATTGTGAGCATTATTCTTTGATCTTAAACAATTTCCAACATCGGAACATAACTTAGTATTAGTTCTCGATGTAATCTTATCTTTTCATTTCATATTTGTTCATTCTAAAGTTCTTTTTATTGTATGAATGAAGTCTTCTACATTTGTTTGCTTATTAATGTTTACCAAACTTGAGGTTTCCTCTTGTTTGTTCAATTTTCACTGATATTTCTCTCATTACTTACTTGAAACTACTCGAGCTTCTACAATGGAGAGTAGTCTTTCAGAGAGAAGTAAAGATATAATAAAATGAACTAAAATAAAATGTAATATTAGTGAACTGGTTGAAATTGTTAGTGCCAGACAAAATGTCTTGCTGTAATTAGTTACCCTTTTATAGTCTGTGACAGTCTATGTTTGAATCCTGTTCAGGTCATCTTTACCTTTCATCCTTCCAGGGTCGATAAAATAAGGTTCCAATCAATTTATATTATTACATAACAATGTAATCATAATAGATGAAGGCTAATATCTATTTGCGGCCAAATTTCTTAAAATGTTTTGTTGTTTTTACTCTTCTAATTTTAGTCATTTTTATTTTCTACAGAATAAATGTATAAATCTATGAGAGTGCCTTTCTATGATCACATAACCGGCTAGAGATAGCAGCCAAATCATATTCAATTCCTCACTAATGTAAAAAAAAAACAACTGGATACATTGGATATCTTTCATCTTTTACTTGTTTCAGCCATTTGACTAAGTCCATGCTGGACTACTACTTTGAAGGGTTTTAGTTGACTTATTTTTTTTAAAAACCTAGCACCTATTCTATCAGTCACTTTTGCCAAACTGTTAAGTTATGGGGACATAAGCACACCAATAC
>NC_068993.1:16454382-16459814 GCF_001194135.2 Octopus bimaculoides
ACACACACACACACACACACACACACACAATGGGCTTCCTTCAGTTTCCTTTTTACCAAATCCACTCACAAGGCTTTGGTCAGCCTGAAGCTATATTAGAAGACACTTGCCCAAGGTGCCACGCAGTGGGACTGAACCCAAAACCATGTGGTTGGGAAGCAAGCTTCTTACCATACATTCATGCCTGTGCCTATTAGTGTAATCTTTTGATATACCGAAAGACAGGATGATCCCAGCAGGAATATATCTAATCTTTGGCATGTTAGGGTCTGATTAAACCTGGCACTAAAACAACAACATTGTGTACATCCTGTTAGTGTACCAACACCTTTTACATAGCTTATAGATCAGCCATTCAGTGAGCCTTTACTTGATTCCACTACTTGCTAGAAATAGCAGTCAAATCTATCTCACACTAAACTTAAGAAAGGATATTTACATTGGTCATTGTGGTCTTGGATATAAAAGAAAGATGAGATGGTCATGGCTGGAATATTTTTTATCATTGGTCTTCTTAATGAAGAACTGACTTGAACGAAAAGTTACATCTAGTTCATGAAAATCTTCAGATAAAAGAAGAATATTCTTTAAGTTAGATATTAATTTACCTTTTACTTGTTTCAGTCATCGGACTGTGGCCATGCTGGGACACTATCTTGAAAGGTTTCAAGCTAACAAAGCTGTACCTACATAATCACTTGACCTGCTAGAATGAACTACCAAATTTCTCTCCAGTTAGATCTCGTCATTATCGAAAAATTTTCAAATGCTAGTCAAAACTGTCAAATATTCAGAATGTGTAATCTTGGAAAATATCTTCACAATTTTTGAACTTTACATCTTCAGACCTATCCTTGACATTACTAATATAAACATTCCTCTCTCCAAATTGCAATATGAATTACTTCTCTCAACCACCATCCTGTTCGTAAATCTTATGCAAAATTACATGATGTCTTCAATAACAAAATAACTTAACATGTGCACCATTCTAACTAGCATTAAAAGCCAGTAAAGCTTTTATCTCCATTACCGACAACCTACTTATATTCATATTATCAACACCTCTCAAATAAACAAGACAAAATATCTTTCAGGTTATTAAAGTTATAAAGTATACTGTAATGGCATGAATAGAATCTGCAATCTTTTGAATGTTGTACTACAAGAGAATCCACCCTCTCATACATTTTTTTAAACACTTAACTACATAATGTTCCTACACCTCCAAAACATACAGCCTTGTACAAAGATGGCTTACCAGTCACCTCTTTCCACCATTCTCCAGACAGCAGCTGCACAATTACTCCAACCCTATATCAACCATTTAGAAACCTGATTCCAAAATAACAAACCAAAATTATCATCTACGAAATTTGCTTGTTTTTTTTTTTTTTTTTTTTTTTTTTTTTTTTTGCCTTAGCAGTAACACTAGAAAACATGTAATACAAACAGCTATCACACATTCAAGTGACATAAACATACCACGCAAATAGAAAACAAATGCTAGGAATTACATACAACACCTTTACAACATTCACAGCATACATACAAGACATAATAAAAGAAAACAAAATGATGTTTAAACATACTTAGAACACTGGGGACTAGTGAAAGAAATAACAATGATGATGTACAAACAATTAGATTTGTCATGAGTTATGCCAATCTTGTGTGGGCAGCCAATTTCCCCACAAGAAACTAAAAACTAAAAATCATAAAACACTGTACGTTGCCTCATCAGAAGCTATCATAGATTAACTACACCTTTAGACCAAATGAAAGACAATCTGGACATGCAAGGGGCTCATAATTTGTTTCAAAATTTGCTTCAACCCTCACAGTTCCTGCCACTACATGCACAATCACTCCAGAACATTATTGACGTTACATTATCTTATGAACATCCTCCTATTCAGTCCTGAAAAAGCATGAGAAATATATACAAAAAAGGAAAAGAAAAATCTAGGATATTTTATAACTCCTTAGCTGTGTTGTTTTGCACACCACCAATGATAGGTATAAAGAAATAACCAACTGTCATACTTTGACTAAGTTCACCTTGCCTGTTTACTATGACTATCACTCAAATTTGACCTGTTAAAAATAGCAGCCAAATTCCTTTCAGTCACATCCTACTATCTTAAAAAGAGATGGTCATAGCAGAGAATGTACTGTACTTTGAGGGTATACCCCAATTATCTTCACAACCATTATCTCTTTATTTCTCTCCCCCTATATATCTCCTCTTCAGCAAGACACCTATTTTATATCTCTCTATTATATTTTAACCTTTCATGAACTGGCACAAAACCACCTTTGTCAATACTATCCCACCCCCCATCTCACTTGAGAAGTCTTTGTCTTGCAAGTTACTTGGTGACCTTGCTGATGCCATGTAAAATGCACCCAGGACACTTTGTAAAGTAGTTGATGTTAGGAAGGGCATTCAGCTGTAGAAACAAAGTCAAAGCAGGCAGTAGAACTTGGCACAGTCCTCTGGCTTACTAGCTCCTATCAAAGCATCCAACTTGTGCCAGCATGGAAAACATGTTAAATGCTGACAATATTTTTTTTTTGAGATGGTGTTATGATTTGAGGAAGATTTTTTCAACCATTTCTAGCAGTCATCCAGCTTCATAGAGGATCTTACATTTGTTCATCAAGTCACATTATCCGGTTACTCATATTCTTTTAAGATTATATTGTGTGATTTGAGGGGGATTTTTGCTACTATTTCTTACAGATCTAGCAACCTCATAGAGGCTCTCAAGATTGGATCATGTTACTTTCAATTTACACTGAAAGTAATGTTTCTATGATCTGTTTTGAGTTTCCTCTTCATTCCTTTTATCAATAATAAAAATTTCATTCCAAAATAATACCTGGTTTTACCATTTCACACCAAACAATGTTCTGTTGTCCTTAACATCATGAATTTATAACTAGAAAAAGAACAGTTGAAGATAATCAAAAGAGATGACTTGTGCAGCAACAATGAGCATTGACAATGGTAGAAACATCTTCCCCGGAGTTGCAACATTTGACTCAACGCAGCTCATGCTGTTGTGTGGGATTTTTGTTATTTACATCAGTGAATGGTCCAAGGCAGCTCTTGTATTGCAATGAAAGGAGCCCAAAGCATCTACATGCCTGTTTCACTGCCTGATGAAACATCATCTCCTACCTTTAGAAACAGAATATAGCAGCACCATCAGTACATTACTATTTACCCTCAATATAAACTATGCTGACCAGAATACTCTGTAACTCTTATTTTACTGAAGCAAGCTTGAGAAAAACTATATTTTGCTGATACTGATAAGGGTTAATAAAACTGAAACCTGTCTGTATCTGGTAACATCAGTTTTTTACCCATAAGCATTAAAAATTTGATTTTGTATGAAATTAATTCTTAATTTTTTCAAATTATCATCCCTTTTCTTTGAGAGTCGTTAACAACTGCCACTAGAATTTTGTTTTCTTTTCTTTAAAAAGCAAATTTCAAACTTAGAATAGTTTGTGTGTAACATTACTTTACCACCTACCTGAATGACCTAAATTTATGCTACCAGACTACTTATTTTCCCTAACTTATTTTCCCTAACTCATTCCAACAGTTTGGAATGCACATGCATACACACAAACACATGCACTCTCTCTCATTCTCTCTCAAATTAAGTAAATTTCTAATTACTCAGCAAACTTTACAAATTTTAAGGGGCAGTATTATTTTCCTTTTAAAAGGCCCCAAAATTTAAACGTGAGGTTGTGAAGTTGTTTCTCTTCTGAAGAATGTGTTGTTGTTTAATCTCCAGATCAGCTTTGATTAAGCAACCCTTTCTATGACTAATTATTCAGTGTGTTTGTGATTTGAGGAAGGTTAGGCTGCTATTTCTTATAGTCAAGTGAACTGATTTCAACTAGGAATCAAAATTTCAAATTCAGTCTCACAGGAACTTGTTGGCACTCCGTCGCTTACGACGTCGAGGGTTCCAATTGATCCAATCAATGGAACAGCGTGCTCGTGAAATTAACGTGCATGTGGCTGAGCATTTCACAGACACGTGTACCCTTAACATAGTTCTCAGGGATATTCAGCGTGACACAGTGTGACAAGGCTGGCCCTTTGAAATACAGGTACAACAGAAACAGGAAAAAAGAGTGAGAGAAAGTTGTGGTGTAAGAGTACAGCAGGGTTCGCCACCATCCCCTGCCGGAGCCTTGTGGAGCTCTAGGTGTTTTTGCTCAATAAGCACTCACAACGCCCGTCTGGGAATCGAAACCGCGATCCTATGACCGCAAGTCCACTGCCCAAACCACTGGGCCATTGCGCCTCCACTACACAGGAACTTACAACTAACTCAAATTGGTCTACATTAGTGATATAGAAAACTGTTGATCTTACATGAAATAACTTATTCAGGTCTGTACCTTATAGAAGTACTTCCCAGATGTGAATCTAATTTTCTCATGAGGCAATGGAAAGACCCTAAAATTGCTTTTAAAGAATCAAAGAATAAAATAAATTCAATAAATTATCTGGGGTTTTAGGGATTTTTTTTTTTTTTGTGGTTGCCTTATACTTTTTTGCCAATTATCAAATCCTGACTACTTTCAGGGTTTATTTACTATTGATGGTTTCCTTTTCATTTAATCATTATCACACACATTATAAACTTCAGTTTATCAATGATGATACAGGTCCTTTCCACCATTACCACCCTCTCTCTCTCTCTACACACACACTCTTCATAATTGATCAGTATTGAAAGATTAATACATATACGTATATATATATATATATATATATATATATATATATATATATATGTGTGTGTGTGTGTGTGTGTGTGTGTGTGTGTGTGTGTAAGAATATATATTTTGGGATCAATATTCCTTATTCAGCTTTCTATTTCTATCACATGTCATAGAAAATATACTGTATTGAAGGAAATGTAGACTAACTTCTCTAAAAGTGACAGTTTTTAGATTAAAAGAGCTTCAAGAGATCATATTGAAGTATGTATATATGTGTAAGTATGCGTGCATGTATGTATATATATATATGTGTGTGTGTGTGTATACGTCTCTAAATATACATACAAACACACACACACATATATATATATACACACACATGTTTTTGTATTTTCTGGTATTTCAAGATATTTCTTCTGCATTCAGTTTTGGAGCAAGATTATTATTATTATTATTATTATTATTTGGTTTACGTTTTTCTCTTTCTTTGTTGAGGTTTAACCTTCACTTTCAAGATTCTTCATGAAATGTTACAAGTAACTAAGCAAACCTGAAAATATCTGTGAAGAACCACCACTCAATCACGGCCACCACCAAATAACTACACATCTTCATTTACATACACACACACACACACACACACACATTCATACGCTCACTCACACATAAAT
>NC_068993.1:16459824-16460033 GCF_001194135.2 Octopus bimaculoides
ACACACACACACACACACATTCATACGCTCACTCACACATAAATACTGTTATGTATACGCAATCACACACACACATACAAGTATTCATAGTCATGCATTCACAAGCATATGTACATTATACTTGTACAATCTTGTATGCCACCCATTTACTCATATTCTCTCTCCATCCCTCTCTCTCTCTCTCTCCCTCTCTCTCCCTCTCTCTCTCT
>NC_068993.1:16462941-16464608 GCF_001194135.2 Octopus bimaculoides
ATTTTTGTCTCTCTGTTTATTTCCTTGTGTTCCTTGCTGTTGACGAGCGTAGGCTCGAAATGTAAAAAACTTTCCCAACTTTCTCGAGTGTCAAACTAATACACCTGTCTTAGTCTTTTGTTTTTCTATAAATTTCAACTATATACATATATACACACACACATAAAACACGAGTGAGCACATAAATGCAGAACAAGGTGGAAAATAATAGTACTTGAATACTGAAGATAGAGTAATATGCATTTTTATTAAAGCTGCAGAAACATCACAGAACTGTTACTCAGTTTCATGTTTCTGTTAGTTGGGCAGTTGTGATATATATATATATGTGGGTGTGTGTGTCTTTGTGTATGTGTTGGCTCCCCCCTTCCCCATCTTACCAGGTTTTACAAAAAATAATAAATACTGGAGTCAATAAGTTTGACTAAAATTCTTCCAGATGGTATCCCAGTATGGCCACGGTCTAATGATTTATACGAGTAAAAGATAAAAGATGTGTGTGTGTGTGCATGTGTGTGAAACTGTTCTTTCAGTTAACACCTACCGTACCTACTCTAATGTTTTGGTTGGCACAAACCTTTAGTAAAGATAAGACACTTGCTAAAAGTGCTGTGCATTGGGACTGAACCTGAAACCATGTAGCTTGGAAATGAACTACTCTACCCAACATCTGTCCTTCCTTCCTTCTGATCTTTTTTTTTTTTTTCCTTTCCTTAGTTACTTCTGTACCATAGTTTCATGCTGCTATCAAAGAATTTGAACATAGCCATCTTCAGCAGCCTTTTCGCTTGCTAATTGAAGCAGAAGTCAAAGGAGGTGTGTCGTGTAATGAGCTCTTTCAAATGTTGGTATGCATGAACGACATGGTGTAGATGGACTGAGAGATAAACTAAGTTATAAGAGGAATTAGTTTTAGTGTGCAAGAATGAAGACAGCATTGGTATGGATGTGTGCTGCATACGGATGATAACAGATAGGTAAAGAAATACCAGGAGAAAGAAACCATGGAAAAGAAAGACTGAAGTAAACATTGGCAGAAGTGGTAAAAGCTGATTTCAAGTTGTTGAAAATCTCACAAAGGAATGCAATAAATGGCAAGATATTGTGTGGGGAAAGGACCTGTTCATGCAAGCAGGGAAAAATTGATGTAAGAATGATGATGATTGTGTGTGTGTGTGTGTGTGTGTGTGTGTGTGTGTGTGTGTGTGTGTGTGTGTGTGTGTGTGTGAGATGGACTCTCTCATTAAGAACAACCTATGAACATTATCATCATCATCATCCTTTAATGTCCATTTTCAGTGCTGGTATGGGTTGGATAGTTTGATAAGATCTAACAAGCTGCAAGGCTATGACAAGTCTCAGTGTCAGCTTTGACATCGTCTCTACAGCTGGTGGTGCTTCCTAACACCAAACGCATTACCATGTGTACTCTCTCTCTCTACTCTTTCACTTGTTTCAGTCGTTTGACTGTGGCCATGCTGGAGCACCGCCTTTAATCGAGCAAATCGACCCGAGGACTTATTCTTTGTAAGCCTAGTACTTATTCAATCAGTCTTTTTTGCCTAACCGCTAAGTTACGGGGCCATAAACACACCAGCATCGGTTGTCAAGCGATGGTGGGGGGACAAACACAAACACACATACATATATATATATATATATATATA
>NC_068993.1:16464871-16466056 GCF_001194135.2 Octopus bimaculoides
CTTATATATTCTTCCTCTGCTCTCTCCCACTTGGTTTTAATATGTTGCCACATTTGTAATATGTCTTTTTTTCTACATTTTTTCGTGCAGCTGAAGATTGCTCTTCATATTGCATTTAAGGTAATGCTCACATTACTTAAATAAATTGAAGTAGCATGAAACGTGCGTACTGCAATCACTTTTGAAATCCGTGTTGCTTATTATTTGATATATATATATATATATGATGATGATGATACAGTACTGGGTACTGGGTTTTTTGTTGGTTTTTATTTTTTTGTGCCACCAGGCTAGTGAGTTTGACAAATAGATTGCAAGGCAGAAAAAGAATGGAAAAAGGAAAAAGCTTCTGCTACTTAATTGGGATGGGTGGAGAGTATTTGAGAAGGAGAGATATGCCAAATGTTGAAAAGCTAAAGTAGAGGGATAAGCACAGGTGTCTTACTATGAGCATCTAGTTGATCAATCAGCTGAATAACTTTCATTCAGGAGTGAAGATTGTTTGCCAACATAACATGCCAGTCCTGGTTTAGGGCGAATGTTGCTGTAATTTAGCCACAGGAGATATCGTCTCCAGTGACTTGTGTCCTTATATTTTCGAACAAGGGAAAAAAAAAAAAAAGGACACAGATCATGTTGTATAGCCAGCTGGAGACGATGTCTACTGGGGCTAAATTACAGCATTATTCGTCCTAAACCAGGACTGCTATGTTATGTTGGCAAACAATCTTTACTACAAAGTATTGTTGCTGAATATCTCTTGTTATGAGATTTACAAATAGTAATTTTCCAAACCTTCATTCAGTTTTGCATGCGAAGCAACTCAGTTTTACATAGAGTTGGAGTCTGGACAATTCCCTGCTAGCCAGCTCCATGCCAGCATGGAAAGTGGACGTTAAATGATGATAATGATGTGTACCCTTGGTATAGTTTCTCAAGTAGAATCAGTGTGGCACTGTGTGACTAGGCCTGACCATTGAATTACAGATGCAATCCATCCTGATGGGCTTTGATCAACTCATGGCTTTGATAAAAACATTTGCCCAATATGTGATGCAGTGTGACTGAACCTACAACTTCATAGTTGTGAAACAGACTTTTTAACCATTCAACCATGACTATGTTCTCTGCTTGCTTCTCTCTCTCTTATATATATATATATATATATATATATATATATATATA
>NC_068993.1:16466066-16478951 GCF_001194135.2 Octopus bimaculoides
ATATATATATATATATATATATATATATATGCATGCATAACACTAATAAATACTTAAACTTGCCAACGAAAACTTTGTAATTGAATTTAGTAGGCAGAAGTTACTGCTGTGTGTGTACATGGGTGTATAAGTGCTTGTGCCTCCTAATAGATGAAGATTTTCATGGTGAGAAGGAATTAGAAATTTTCTATCCCTATGAGTCTGCAAATAATACCTGAGTTAAAACTAGCTTTTTAATTTCTCTCACATTAGCACTGTTTGTTACAGGTTTCTTACTTTCCTACTAATAATCAACATTTCAATGCATTTTCTTTACTATGAGTGATAAATGAGCATCTGGGCAACCTGAGAAGAACAAATAATACCCTCAGGGATAATTGTTCACCATTTTATCAGCTTCAAGTTAATGTTTATATCTTTGTTTATGTCTTTTGCTGATATGCATTGGTTAAGAGTCAGAAACATATACATGTGTATAAACATGCATGTATGATGGAATATGCATGTGTAAATATGGTCATATGTTGGAATCCAGCACTGTTTGTATCTAATAAATTCCACTCAAAGAATTAATGAACTAAAGGCTACAGGACAAAACATTTGTTTGTGATACCATATGCTGTGGGTCAATCCAAGGAATATGTAGTTTCAAAGGGAACCTGTTAACCACATAGCTATTCCTGCACTCACGTTAATTAATAACAAATATACAAAATAATTATTGTTTTGTATTGACCAAACTACAGAACAGTCCAGGAACACACTGAACATAATGAATTCAATTCATATAACACCCTGTAAAAACAAATAAACTACACACAAACTGTTACATGAACCAAATGCACCCTGCCTATAAAATAGACGAACACCATAACAAAAACCCTCATCAAACAGAACAGGATATGCATTATACCCAATCATGAAATGCACATTAATAATATATTACAAAAACATTAAAAAAAACTCTTCATTAGCAACCAACCACAAGGCTGCAAGCACTGAATAAACTTTAGATGGCTAATGTAATTTACAAATTTATATGAAAATTTGAAAATTATAAATTTCATTTCTCTGTTACATTGAATATTACCAAAGAACCAGTGCAGCACATATTACAAAACAAAGGTTGTATATCCTACTAGAAATGACAGCCACATTTCTTTTATCATACGATGCTGTATTAACCCTTTAGCATTCAGATTACTCAGTCAAATGTAATGCTTAATTCATTCATGTTGCTTTGAAATAATCATGTATCATCTCATAGCTTTGGAATTTCAATGATGTGATTGTTTACTTTTAGAACAATATTGAAAGGTTTTACCTGGCTGGTTTCAACATAAAACCGGTAGAATATTTCGACCAGAAATGGCCAGTTTGGATGCCAAAGGGTTAAAAAAAAATATATGGAGTATATGTATTGGACAGTGTATTTCTGAATATACAAAATGATGTGACAATGCTGGTTAGAAAATTTTTGGTCATAAGTTCACTCAGTCAAGGCTAAGTAGCTAAGAGAAAACACTTTCTTAAGCCCTTTGCTCCTTATAGAGAAATAGGCCATCAATGACTTTTCTCCACTGTTTTCAAATCTGGACCGTTGTTTCTGCTTCTCTTCCTCTCAGGTCTTGGTTTCAAATTGTCTTTTTATTTTTTTATTCTTTTACTTGTTTCAGTCATTTGACTGGCCATACTGCAGCACTGCCTTAAATGGTTTTAGTTGAACAAATCGACCCTAGGACTTGTTCTTTGTAAGCCTAGTACTTATTCTATCGGTCTTTTTTGTGTGGAGGCAGAGCATGATGATGCCCATCCTCTGCTGATAAAACAAAACAGGAAAAGAGTAAAAGTTAATCACAGTGGAACCGTGCTTGACCCATAACCCAAAGATCTGTAGATTGGAACTACCCTCTGCTACCAGTGTAAATAAGTAAGAAACAACAACAATAGTCTTTTGTTCCTTGTGAGATAACCAAAATCCCCAACACCTTTCCCACTGCCTTCTGCTGCTTGATCCTTTCAGTTCCTCTTCTGCTTCCCAATAAAGGAGAAACAGAGACAAAAGGCAAAGGCCCTCCTTGACATTTTATAATTTACTTTTTTCTTAGGAGTTAGTATGGCCTAATGACTAAAAAGTTTGGCTCATAATCATAAGATTCCAGGTTTGAGTCTTCCACTCCACTGTGTGGTATTTTGATTAAGTGTCTTTTTATCAGAGATTTGAATTGACTCAGCCTTTGTGAGTAAAATTAGATAGACAGAAATTGTGTTGAAGCCCACTGAACAGATTGTATTAGTAATCTAAAACTTCAACCTCATAGGGATTCTGCTTGAGAACTACATTAAGGGTAGGTGTGTCTGTAGAATGTTCAGTCACTTAAATGGTAATTCAAACAATTGCTTGAAATATTAATGCCATCATCATTGTCCTTTTAACATTGACTTTTCCATGCTTGTGCAGGTTGGATGGAGTTTTATTGAGGCAGATTTTCTACTACCAGATGCCTTTCCAGTCACTAACCCATACTTGTTTCCATGCAAGGTAATATTTCCCAATGGCCAGACACATTTTCACACAATCAGAAATGAATGACACACATAATGATCATATGATTGAAATTTACAGACAAACAAAAGACAAAGACATACACAAAGACAAAGCAGATGTATTAGTTTGACACTCGGGGAAAGTGAGAATGTCTTTTACATTTCGAGCCTACTCTCTTCAACAGAAAGGAATATGACACAATAAACAGAGTGAGAATAAAAAAAACTTGTGGATTTAGCAATGAAGCATGGTGACCATATGATACCAAGACAAGGAGACACAAACATATGCACTCACACATACATAAGTGTGTGTGTGTGTGTGTGTGTGTAATGCATAAACAGCCTGAAAGACTGCTTTAAGATACATGGAGTAATTTATATTCTTTTTAACTTTAGGCACAAGGCCCGAAATTTTGGGGGAAGGGGACAGTCGATTAGATCGATCCCAGTATGCAACTGGTACTTAATTTATTGAGCCAAAAAGATGAAAGGCAAAGTCGACCTTGGCGGAATTTGAACTCAGAGCATAAAGACAGACGAAATACTGCTAAGCATTTCGTCTGGCGTGCTAATGATTCTGCGAGCTCACCGCCTTACATGGAGTAATTTATAAATATACCTGTGGAAGTATTATAAAAGCATGAAACTATTAGTAGCTTTTGTGTATCTCAATTGATATTTGTCTCTCACTGAATGGCGTACTTTTTTTTTTTATTCTACCTCTATTGGATCTGTAAACTACACACACGATGAGCTTCTTTCGGTTTTTGTCTACAAAAACCACCCACAGTAGAAGACACTTGCATAAGGCATCATGCTGTAGGGGCTGAACCAGAAACCTTGTGGTTGGGAAGCACAATATTTAGCCAGTCAGCCACACCCGCACCTATGGGTTTGTATTTTAACAATATGACAATGATTCGAGTGTCTGTTCATTTTAGTGAATAGTATTATACTCTGAACATAGATGTTTTTCATTCTCACTAAATTCTCTGCTGAAAGTCTTTGCACAAAGAAGCATTTTTATTACATTTGTAAGATATTGTCTCATATTAATATATATTCTTATACATGATTTTCTTGTTCTTTTTAATCATGTTTCTTCTAATTAAAGAGAAACACAAAATGGAAAGACATTGGTTATGGTTCTATTTATAGGGGTGGTGGTGGTTACACAGCAAATATTAATGCAATTATTTACATACAACTTGGTTATTATTAAATTAGTTATATTATTTATACACTGATTCAAGAAAGTTATCTCTTTTAGGGGGAAGATTTTTTTTTTCTTTTTGTTCTGTGTTTCACATGCAAGTATCATATACTTGGGTATTATATACAGAGATATTTTTATTCATAAGTATTTATGTGTGTATATACTTATATGCAAGCTGTCTGAATAAGATCAGTATAGGTGTTGTGTGTTTGTGTGTGAATGTGTTGAAATATACCAACTGATACCACAAAAGTGTATATTTGTGTGTTTGTGTATGTAAAATAAGAACTGTGTCTTGTGAATTAACCAACATATTTCAAATGTCAGCATCTTTTCTATACCTGTGTGTTTACAATGTGTGTCTATGTGTTTACATGTATCTATCTATAGATTTGTACACATAATAATCAAATATCTCATACACCAAATGTGTGTATGTATTTATATGAAATGTGTGGTTGCATTTGTGTGTAGACATAATTAATTCCTGTCTAAAATCAGTTAATCTGGCAAAAGCCATGGAAATGACATAAAGAGTTGAGATAAATAAAAAGAAAGTATTAGATATTCAATCAGTATTTAAGAAACATCGGTAATTACTAATGACATTTATTAATTATCAATATATTGCAGTCTGTCTACTAATTCTCTTGAACGACAGAATTCTAAGAACCAAATGAAATCAAAACCAGAAAAATGTGCCAAGAAAAGATGACCTTACAAGTTTCTTCACCATTAAACTCATTTGACACTAAATCTCTCTTGGATATAAATTACAAAATAAAAGACAAATTTTACAAGGAGAAAGCAAACCCATTACTATACAATAACAGGGAGAACTTTTAATTACATTATGAAGGGGTGATCTGTTGAACAGCAAAGGGACAAACTGGCAGTTATATATTGAAAGGACAAGAACATGCCTATTGTATCCTGGATGTTGGACTGATCCATGACATCTTCGATTTTGGAATGGTCTGACATTCTGGAGGTTGGACTAGTTCATGACATCCAGGATATTGGTAATTCTGGATGTTGAATTAATCTGTGGCATGCGGAGGTGCATGGTATAGTGGTTAGGGTGTTGGACTCATGATTTTAAGATTGTGGTTTCAATTTCTGGACTGGTTGATATGTGTTCTTGAGTAAAACACTTCATTTCACATTGTTCCATTCCACTCAGCTTGTAAAAATGAGTAATCCTGCGATGGACCTGTGTCCCTTCCAGGGAGGAATGGATATGCAAGAGTAACCAGGAAACCAGCCCTATGCTCTTTATGGAGTAATGTGGATTAACCATTTTGGATATTAGACGAATCTTAGAACATTCTAGATATTAGGCAAGTCCTACACCCATCTTGGATGCAAGCTGTATCTATGACATTCTGGAGGTTTGACTAATGCATAATAACCTAAAGCTTAAACTAATCCACACCTTCCTGGAGTTTGCAAGAATCTATAAATGTGTGGAGAAATAGTCAACTCCTTCTGAAGGAGAAGTTCACATTCCTTACCTTATAGAATGATATTGCTCACTTTATGAATATATCTTTATTCTAAATAGCCCTCCTGCATATGTTCCCTTTCACAAGTAATTATCTAGTCTTTTTCCATAATATGACTATGGCCAATCACTACTTATATTACATTGATCTACAAATTTACTTAGCAAGAGAAATGGTACATTAAAAACAAACCAACAAAATAAAAAATAAAAAAACTAATTAGAGATAATTATTTTGGAATGTGGAATGAAGGTTTGGCAATATTAGTCTAATTAATATTATTTTATTTTTTGGAAAGAATCTCAAAGCACATTAATATTGGATTGAAAAACCCTTTTCAGATAGAAAAAGTTGAAGTCAGCTTGTGATTGCAATAGTAGAGCATCTGTAATGTCTACAGGAGACGTGGGTTCAAATCCTACAGGTGGCTTTGAATCTTTTCTATCCCAAAGGGTTTTTTTCAACCCAGTATTTACATACTATTATTTATAGCTTTGTGTGCTTTGAGATCTATTCCAAAGCAAAAGAATTATTTCATGTTCTCTTGAAAGCTTATAATATTCTTCAAATGGCAGTGCCCCAGCATGGCCACAGCTTATGAGCTGAAACTAGATAAAATGAAATGAAAACAAGTGCCATCTTCCTAAGCATGTTTTGGTCAGATTCCATCCTCCTCAGCAAACAAAACCTTCACTGTACTTTCTAAAATGGTGTTGAAAAAGTCAATAATTAAATGTACATTATTATACATTGGTTGCTGTAGGAGAATTGAATTGTTTAGAGAATAAAATTTATGAAGATGCTATCCACATAAAAAAAGAAAAAAAAAACCAGTAATTAAGTTAGTGTGAAAATAATTAATGAAGGGAAAATTAAAAAGTTTAGACATATTTATGTTGTGAGATAAATAAACAATATTAAACAATAACTAATTTTATTTTAATTTTTCTGGTTAGATTTTTAATGCACCATGCATTAAAAACGTTAACACTAACTTAACTATTGTTTATCATGCGAATGGCATCAATGAATTATGTATTCTCTATTAAAATACAATACTGGTTGTTATTTTATATAGAATTGCAGAGTTCCAACTAAGGAAAAGTGAAAAACCAATAATCATCATCATCACTACCACCACCACTATCATCATATTCACCATTTCACTGCTGTTTGTTCATAGTCAGATGGATTTTGTTTTCTCTGGGACAACTTTTTGCCCTGTGTAACAATATTTTGATATATACCCTCCATGAGGTTCTGCATCTGAGATCAGCCTTCACCACTTCTTCCCATGTCTTCCATGGTTTTTCTCTTCCATGGGTTCCTCCTCCTTGGATATGTCAGCACTTCTTTACCCAAGAGTCATCTGCCATACACATCATGTGTCCATACCTTCTAATTTGTACACCTTCATTCATGCACACCAACATCACACATCTAGTGGGGAATTAGTGTCCCATTTCTTTTTAGCCTTTGCACATCTTCCTTCATGTTTCTGACATCATGATGCACATATCTTTAGAAGAGGTGTGACATAATGGATTTAATTGCAGAGTATATAATCCAGTATTTGACTGGTACTTATTTTATTGACCAGGAAATTATGAAAGGCAACAATTCCCCTCCCCACCTTTTTTCTTTAACTGCTAAGTCAGAGAAGGCATAGCAGTACTCATGTTCTTTTTCATGACCTCCAGTTATCTTCAGATATGGCCTGAATACATTGCAACAGAATGCAGGGTATGTAGTCCACTAAAAATGCACACAAGAGCCAGATGGTAGTGTTTAACCAGGTGATAGATTGTCTACCTTCTGCTTTACCTTTGATTTATTATTCTTTTCATTCTCTCCTCTGATATAAGTCATGTAAATGGAAAAACAACTAAATGATTGTAGTATTGGACTTCAATCTCATAGGTCTTAAATTTTAATCCAATGTAGCTATTTTAATGTCTATTTGAACTTACCATTAATCCTATATGCTTTGGTTTACTAATATGTGGGTTAATTTTGTGTCATGTTTAGAGCTTCATGAAAGGAAGATGCAGGTTAATAGCAAATTTTTAAAGACTCCATTGAAGTTAGGAAACATTTAAAAAAATTTTTATATGTAATGTAATTTATGCAGTCTTAAGTTGGATAAATCTGCAAATTTTGACAATTATCAGGAGTACTTGATGTAGCAAACTTGCTAGAAATGTATAGTTTTCTCTTACTATATTAAGTTTACTTGCTGATATTTAGATACAAATTAATTTTTTCTTCTAATATACAAGTTATTAAAAAGTGCTGTGCCTGGAAGATTTTCCAATATAATTGTTTAGTTCCTTGTCTTTAATGTTCAATGAAAAATGTTTTACTGTAAACCTCAGTGATTACAAATGTTCTTCTAATTTTATATCTTTCAAATTTTCAGCTGTTTAAGCAGAAACAATTACTGTAGCAAGTCACTCCAGTCTCTTAGTGTAGGTATGGGAATATATATGATGTAACAGGGAAGCCTCTATAAAGTCAGTTACTAACTTGAAATAAGTAGCAAAATTTCCTTTGGTTCACAACCAACCATCTTAATAAAAAAAAAAACGCTTGCATAGGATAATGTACTCTTAGATACAATATTCCTGAAAATAAGACGGCATAATTGTGTACCAGAATGTCTCTGATCATAAGCCAGCGTGATCAAGGCTGACCTAAAGGTTAAATAACATTAATAACATAAGAGTACTTATTTGCAGATGTAGTTTCTGGCATCGTGTATTTTTAGAGAATGAAACCAAAACAATTTTCTCTCTCTTTCTCTTTCTGTCCATCTCCCCTTTGTCTCCCTTTCATTATTGTATTGTCTCTTGTTTGTTAGGGCAAATCTTATAATGGACGTACTTTATGGAGTAGGGTAGCTTTTAATTTTCAAGTCATAACATGTCTAGCAGACCAACTTTTCAATCAGTCACATCAAAGATTGCTAATGCACCTGTGTAGCACCTGGTTAAAATACTCGTTATAAATAGAATGGAAAGAGAGGAGAACAATATCTTTCCTAGGTCCTAAGTTACTTTTTTTTCTCTCTTGGATGGATATAATTAATGAACAAATAATTAGCTGTGTGATTAAAAGTTCACTTCACAACAGAATAGTTCCAGGTTAGTACCCATCATACAATTTATTGAGCCAGTGTATTTTATATAGCATATAAGAGAGAATTTAATAGACGAAAACTGTGTGGAAACCCATCAAATAGATTGAGTGCAGATGGCCTGATGGCTAGGGTAGCAAGTATTTAATTGAGAATTTGACAGTTCATGCTCTGTATACCATATTGTGTCAGTGGCTGTGACACCTAATTCTCACAAGGCCTCGTGTTTACATAACTGTAAATAGGCTTTACTTACTTTTGTAGGAAATAAATCGAACTCCAGAGAAAAGCAATGACAAGCCTCCTCTTATGTAAAAGCTTTGTAGATATGGACACTCCATCAAGGCCACTGGAAGTCAGATTTGTCTTAGCAGTTCTATCCTTCTGGTTAAATTGATTGTGGCTTTTTACAAGTATTTGTTTTTTTGAACTTGAATTTTTAATGCAGCTTTGACTCATGCTCATAACTGTTTCGCTTATGTTGCTAAAAACCCTAAAAGTGGTTTTAACAATTTTTTTATGTTTAGACAACAGACAAAGGATAGCATTCCATCCATAACCTTTTTTTACAGAGCCTCTGTGGCTAGTAGGAGTCGGAGACCTGTCAACAGAGCTTGATATTGGGCATAATCTAAACAAGTTGAAATTTAGTGCCAACAACATTTCATAGAGGAATTAAGATAATTAAATGGTATACATATTTTGAATATCTTGTGAAAGCTTTTAATGTGAATTTTTAATAAGGTGCCTTCATGCATTGAAGAGCTTAAGGCCTCATCATCATCCAGTTGTGCTTATTGCATGGACCACTGTGACTCTTTCTCTCCAATCTGTCCAGTCTGCCAGTGCATATGGTAGGTTTTAAGAAGACCTTCAGGCCTTACTAAGTCAGATTTTGACATTTCCTTGCAGGAATGCACTTAAGGAACAAGTGGTAATGTTAACCAGGTGATGGATCAAGTCTACTACCCAAGAATAGGTACACCCCATTTGACAGTTTGCCATATAGTTTCTATCTATCCAGTTTCACTCAGAAGGTTTGGGCAGTTGGCTCGAGACTAAACTGACAACAACTTCTTGAAATCACTCAGGTTATTAATGATAAACATAAATACATACATACATATTATACAACTCAACAAGTATTTTGCTTGGGACTATAGAAGAAAACGCTTACCCAAGGTGTTGGACAGTGTGAAATTGAACTCAAATTCATGGGGTGATATTCTTAGCCATACAGCTATATCTAATCAGCAGAAATTACAAATTGACTGAAGGGCTGATAGTTTCTTGCATTGGCACCAATTTGTATTACCAGGCCTATATATATATATATATATATGTCTTTTAACTTTTACTTGTTTCAGTTGTTTGACTGTGGCCATGGTGGGGCACTATCTTGAAGAGGTTTAGTTGAACAAATCAACCCCAGGATTTTTTTAAAGCCTGGTACTTATTCTAATGGTCTCTTTTACCGAACCACTATGTCACAGGGATGTAAACACACCAACATCAGTTGTCAAGCAGTGGTGGGGAACAAAGATACACACACACACACACACACACACACACACACACACACACACACACACACACACATATAAAATGAGCTTCTTTCAGTTTCCATCTACCAAATCCACTCACAAGGCTTTGGTCAGCCCAAGGCTATAGAAGAAGACACTTGCCCAAGGTGTTACACAGTGGGACTGAACCTGGAACCATGTTGTTGGGAAGCAAGCTTCTTACCATAAAGTCATGCATGTTCCATATAGTTTTTTCCTTTTTTCACTACTGAATATATATATATATATATATATATATATATGTTTAATAACTGACATTTATCTATCATACTTGCCTGAAAATAAATGTTCATTGATTAATTTAGTGCTGTCCTATATAAACATTTAGATCAATCTTACAATTAAAAAAAATAATAGATACACATTAAAAATATTTTTATCTTTAATATAATATATATATATATATATATATATATATCTTGTTTTGTATATTAAGTGTAGTTAAAATTTAAGAAGTAAAATCAACATTGTTCTAGTTTTAAAGTTTGTTTTTCTTTTGCACTTTTGTTTCCATTTTTATATAGACACATGATTGCATTCATGCACACTGATATGCATACGTGCATATTTATACATTCATGCACACACTCATGCATACACATGAAAACATTTATATATCATATATTTTAAAGGAAAAAAAAACAATGTTTTCTTTCATTATTTTCAAAATTGAATTTTGTTTGATTTATCAACATCATGCCAAAAATGAACTAAAAATTGATATATATATTACATATATTTCATATACTGTTAACCTGTGTCCACTCTATCATATTTATCTGATATATTTTGATGATTTCAAGAAATTAGATCTGACCTTTCTCTAGAAATATAGTTAGTTCTAGTATGTAAAAAAAAAACGAAAACAAAACAAACAACTCTTAAATCAGACCACAAAAATATTTTATTTTTTACCTTCAATTCAAGAATTGTATAGCTAGACAGTTTTTATTATTATCGTTGCATTTCTTTTTATTTACGTAATAAAGCAAAAACAGAATTAAAATGGAAAATATATAAAAAAAGAATATTCTTGTAAAACTTTTGAAGAATTTTGAAGATCAATAGAAACTTAGATCCGATTTCTGCTAGATGATGTAGAGTGTTTGTGTTTGTGAAATAAACATAGATATATGTTGGTAGGATCGAAATGTAATAAAATAGAATAGTTTTCCTTTTGTGGAATAATAGAACAGATATATGTTGAAATTAGACTAGTTTGTAGTAACATAAACAAGGATAATGAAGTATGTTTGGTAACTGATATCAGCTGCATAGAAAAAAAACTCCTTTGAAATTGGTGCACGAGGTTTGGTAGAGACATGCAATATGCCTTCCTATTGGTACAGAACTGCTGTTACACATCACACACACACACACACACACACACACACACACACACACACACACACACACACACACACACACATTGTAGATAACATTGAAAAGAAAGCCATTTGACTGATTGGCAAATATTCACTCACCAATACACTATATAATCTCTGGTCCGCAGATGCCCTTCTCTCTCTCTCCTCACGCTTTGTAATCTATCACTACTGCAATGGTGTCCGTTCCTTTGAATTAGCTAATTGTATACCACTTCCAACCCGACCATACCAGTACACTTGTCTCTTCTACTCAAATGGCCCCCCCACCTCCCCTGCTACCTCTCTTGGGTTCTATAGTAACCACTTTGTTCAGTTCTCCCTTGTCATTTCGGAATGTTAACCCTCCTGAAATTCCATCCCTACTCGGAAATACCCTATGGATATTGACTTAATGATGCCCAAGCTGGACATAAACTATATTGATTTCACCATTCTTGGTAGACTTGGGAAGGTTACAGTTACAACCCCTCCATTTGAATTAAATCATTAAAAAAAAAACAAAAGCAAACCAAACTTTACCATATTTACCCTAGTTTTAGAATAGATACACCATGTTACTGCATAGCAAAAGAGATGGCTAAAAGGGCTGATTATAGGAAGTGCATCTAAGTGTAAAACTATCTCAGCAAACAAGTTCAACTCATGCCAGCATGGAAAAGCAGGCATAACAAAATGATTATGTTCATAAGATGCTGACAATGACATGTTTTGGATATTTGTTGGGAGTTGTTTGCATAACATGGAAGGGGTACATTTTGTCAATCAGATAGCATAAACACCAGTAATATACTGGAATAAATGATAAATCAATAATAAATGCATCATCATTTTAATGCCGACTTTTCCATGCTTGCATGGGTTGGAGTTTGATACAGATTTTATGTGGCCGGATGCCCTTCTTGAACCAAACCTCACCTATTTCCAAGCAAAGTAGTATTTTCCTGTGACAAGATATGTTTTTGCAGAATATCAGAAATGAACAACTCCTCTTGTATAACAGTAACAATCATTTTAGAACTGTCACATGATGTAAAAACAAGGAGATATAAACATAAATAGACTCACACATACACACACGTATGCATGTACGGTAGGCTTCTTTCAGTTTCTGTCTATCAAATACACTCAGAAGGCTGAGTTATTTAAGTTATAATCTACAGCATTAATGTTTCTTATCTAGTCAATATTGCTACACTTAGTGTCTCTAACTAAGACATGTAACTATCCTAGGGTTGAGGTGCAATGGCCCAGTGGTTAGGGCAGTGGACTTGCGGTCATAGGATCGCGGTTTTGATTCCCAGACCAAGCGTTGTGAATGTTTATTGAGCTAAAACGCCTAAAGCCCCACGAGGCTCCGGCAGGGGATGGTGGTGAACCCTACTGTACTCTTCCACCACAACTTTCTCTCACTCTTACTTCCTGTTTCTGTTGTGCTTGTAATTCAAAGGGTCAGCCTTGTCACACTGTGTCACTCTGAATATCTCCAAGAACTACGTTAAGGGTACAC
>NC_068993.1:16478961-16486461 GCF_001194135.2 Octopus bimaculoides
GTCACACTGTGTCACTCTGAATATCTCCAAGAACTACGTTAAGGGTACACGTGTCTGTGGAGTGCTCAGCCACTTGCACGTTAATTTCACGAGCAGGCTGTTCCGTTGATCGGATCAACTGGAACCCTCGACGTCGTAAGCGACTGAGTGCCAACAACAACTATCCTAGGCTCTGTTCAATAGCTGTAGATAACTACCATGAGGAGGCACAGCTGCTAGTTAGTAACACTCAGCCCAAAAGAAATCTTTAGATGGATCAAAATTTATCGTAGCTTGATTTATTACTAACCATTTCTACAATATAGTGGATGAGATGGCTGTTATCTTGGATAGGTCTTTTAGAAATCAAAACAAGGCTGTGTTGAGCTGCAACATGAGTCTATATCTTGGTGAGCAGTTTGGTCAAGATTCTTCATTCAGTAGAGCTGTAAGCTTGAAATTAACAATGATGTCCTATTTGTTTATGTCAGTCTTCAGCTGTACCATCCGTTCCTTGATTAACACAACTAGGAATACACTTGGTCTGCTGCTAGTTATGTGAGACATACTTTCAGCAAAATCTATCTCAAATATTCTCATCAATTTGTTGGAATGAGAAGGAAACTATAAGCTGTAAGTATTGTTATCAGCAATCAAATCAAAGACAGTACTCATGGTGATGATGATTAGTTGATTAATTTAACGAGTACTGGCTGTGGATTTCAGAGAACAAATATTATAGCATAAATATGATATACTATGTTCTCACACACTGTATATGTTTGTGTGTATGAGTATGTATTTGTGTGTATATATATATTTGTATGTGTATATATGTGTGTGTGCATTTATTATATATGTATAAAATATATATATATATATATGCATGTGCGCATTTCTTTGTGTATATATGTGTATGTGCATCTCTCTCTATATATATATGCATGTGTGCATTTCTTTGTATGCATCTATCTGTATGCACATGTGTGGGTGTATGTACATATATATAAATGCATGTGTGCATTTGTGTTTGTATATATATACATACATACATACATACATACATACACACACATTCCATAATATTTCACTATTTTATTTTATATAAGTGTGATAATGTTAAACATCAAAAGTCTTAATTTCTACTTGACCTTTCAATAATGAATGGCATCCTTAACAAAGTATGTATATTCATATGGTCACCTAACCTGCTTGAAATAGCAGTTAGTTAGATCTCCCTCAAATCTACTCCTTCCATCTGGAAAAAATAAAATAAGAATAAAATAAAAGCTCCATTGGATAATATATTCTGATATACAAAATACAGGATGGTCATGGTTGGAATAACTTTGGTCTAGTCATTACTGCTACACTTAGCATCTCTGTCTTAAGCATGGAGTTGTCTTTGACTCTGTTCAATAGCTGTAGATAGGTACCATGAGAAGGTACAGCTGCTAGTTAATGTTAGTCAACCTTGCTTGATCAGGTTGACCTGTGGTTAAACAATAAGCAATTACCTCTGTTGCCATGTAAGGATGGACAAGATGGAAGTTGTGGTACTCATACTTTTCCAAAGGCATTAATGATGTAAGAGAAGTGAGGTGGTTTCACATAGAAACAGATAATATAGTGGAGACCAGGCACTGTGAGCAGTCTTTGTTACCATATAGCCATTGTCTTGCTCCACCATGTATGTCATATGTTACTGACATTAACAATAAAACCATACTAGATAATGCCATAGCATTTTGTACTATGCTGAATTATCATATTATTGAATAAATAAACCATCATGGCTATCATGTCATTATCACCATTGTCATGTGATCATTGCCATCATCACCACCACCACTACCATCATCACTGTCATCATCATCCCCATCATATTATTATCAATTGTCCGTCATCATTATTACCATCATCATCATCATCATAGCTATCATCACTATTATTACCATCTTTATCACCACCACCACCAACAGCAACAAACTAATATGATCAACGTCATTGCCATTATCATTATTGCACCACCACCACCACCATCAGTATTACCACCGCCATCATCACCATTGTATCTTTAACACTACAATAATAGTCATCATCATTACCATTTCCCTTCTTATAATCATCAGGAACAGGATTATTCATGACAATACTTAGTGCATCGCTCTATATTCTGAGAGATAATATCCCTACTTAAACATTGTTCTGTCAGAACAAACTATACTGCAGTAGATACCATGAGAGAAACTCTCCTATTGGCATTTTGGTGTAAAATGCATGCTTGTTTAGATTACTAGTGGAGGGGGGGGCAATAAATCACCTCTGTCACTGAGATCACCAGATCATGTGATTTCGACCTTCCTTGGTCCTGTCAATGATGGATGCTCGACTGCTAGAGACAGCAGTAACTTATCTCTCTGCCAGTGGTATATAGAATAACTGGCCTGTCTAAAATATGCTGAGAGCAACTAAACGATTCTGCATGTACTTATTCAGTGGTTAAGCAGTTCTGACTTATGGAATTATGTGAAACTGTTTTGTAAGATAGATCTGATTATCATCTGAGTCTTTCATGAGAATTGCTCTGCTGCTGCCTTCTGGTTAAGGGAAGCAGGCAATTTTCACCTGTCCTCTTAGTGTAGTGATTGACATTGCATGTGAACAACTTGGAAAGTATTGAGGACAGACATTTTTCTCTTTATCCAAGCCCACATCAACTTCAGGTTCCATTTGGAGAAGAAAGTGAAAGAAATGATGGTGTTGCCTTACAGCAAATATCCTGAAAGATAAAGAGTGATAAGAATGGCTACCACGAACAATCCTTCTCTCAGCATACATCTGTAGGCCACATGATGCAGCTAAGAAAAGCACTTGCCTTCAGTATTCGGATTAATCATAGATCTATGGGATTTCTTGATAAGCTGAAGATGGCTGTTCCTCTGTTGGCATGTTTCATGTAATTCCTTTTGTATTCTATTGTTTTCCATTCCTATTTTCTCATCATTGATTCTGTGAAAACCTCTGCTACTATTATTATTATTATTATTATTATAAAATAATCACCCTTGTTATATTTGTTTAGGGTTCATTCTTTTTCTAACTTCACATTTCACCAATGTCAACTTCACCTCTCATCCTTTCAGAGTTGATAAACTAAGGTACCAATCTAATACTGGAGTTGAGTTAATTAACTAAACCCTCTTCCAAAATGTACTACTTTGTAACAATGTTGGACATCTTTATATTATTGCAAGAGCTGCAGACAGTAGAAATGATTGAACATTGGACAAAGGCCTTTCAGTGTTTAGCAATATCTTTAGTGGAATTTCGAGATTGTTGGCTATCATATAAAGAGTGTCTAGATTCTTAAAGAATTTTCAGAAAAGTGACATTTTCATTCTGTTGGAAAGGCAATATAAATATTTATGTCATGACTAATTTGATATAGGGAGAAAAGCTTTAAGTTTCATGTCTGCAGTGTTGATTACAAAAATAAGTGATGCCTAAATAATTATAGATATACTTTGCATTCAAAGGTAATCACATAAAACATTTTTCACACACTTACACAAACACACACACACATACACACACACATATTTTTACAACTATACACACTTATATATGTAGATGCACATATATGGATGCATGATCACAAACACACACATGCACACACATTCACATTCATGCAAACTTATTCATAGTCATATACACATATATACCCATACATTTATGTAGACATGCTCATGAACACATATACCCACATATGTACACTTGCATACATAAACTCTTGATTGCATGCTCATTTACTCACATTTACACACACAGACACACAAACACATACATATACTCATAAATACTTGCACTCACTCACACACAAATATGCACATACTCTCTTTATTCATGAGGTCCTTTAATTCTCACTTTCTCAAGTGCAATTAAACATTGGGCCATAAGTGCTAACTCAATGGTTTCTCAAGTGCAGGATATTAATTCAGTGTACACAGGACTGAAATATATATATATTTCAATGATTGTTTCCTCCAGCAAAATCCATTGTCATGATGCCAACAGTTTCACCATAACTAACTCTAGCGTTGGTTTACATAACTCATGAGTGGGAGGTTTGTTTTTAATTTGGTATTGGCATTCTGCTAGATGGGTTTCTTGCCAACATCAAATGAGTCCTACTTAACTACCTGTATACCTGGAAATTGTAGGTTTTACAGTCTGTATCTGGAAGATATTTGACAGAAAACAGATTATCTGCCTCCCTTTGTATGTATACACACACACATCGTGCGTGCATGCATGGAAGTGCACACATGCACATATATAGACATACACATAGTAAAGTTGATAGAAGTTATCACTAGGTGGTTGATCAACCTGTTAGAAACAACAGCCAAATTACTATTAAATTGCAATCTAATCTACTATCTTTACAAAAAAGAAAAAGAAAAGACACATTAGATAAAGTAGCTCTAAAGACAAAATATCTGAAAATATGATGAGCTGGCCATAACTGGAGAGTCTATGATAATTACAGGCAACATGAAACCAGTGAGATTTATGTGTTTAATGTTACTTTTGAAAAGTTGCAAGTCAGCAGCTGTGAATAGAACATGGATAAGGAAGGAATTAGATTTTTGCATGGAAATGCTTGCCAGGCATATTTTGCTCTCATTTCTCTTGCTTGCAAAACAACCACACACACACACACACACACACACACACACACACACACGCGCGCACACACACACACGCACACATGGTGGCAATGGATCTTCAAATGTCTAGCATTCCACTGCACATGTACCCTTAATATAAATCTTAGGCAGAATCAGCATGATAGAATGTGTGTAACAAGGTTGTAACGTTTTAATTACATGTACACTTCACTCTCTATGCTTTTAAACAGTTTCCATCATCTTGATTTCACTCTCAGTGTATGGGTCAACCTGTGGCTATAGAAAATGACATTTTCCCAAGATGCCATTCAGTGACATTGAACCCAGGCCCTTATCGTAACAAAGCAAACATTTTAGACATTTAGTCAAATTGTGTTTACTATATATCTATGTATATAAAACAGCGTTTGTGTGTCTGTGTGTGGTGCATATATTATTCCTTAAGGATTCGAAAACTGAGTTGCTAGTTTTGACATATGAGGTATCAAAAGATTCAGTAATCTTTTGGCTACCAAATGGAGTATGTTTTTTGCATAACAACTCTTTTTTATTACAAAATAACCTCGAAAACAAGGTCGGGTCGCACAATTTTGAGGTCATTTGGGGACAATATTTGGATTTGCTTATAATCTATGTTGCCAATTCTAATGTTTTTGGTGTCAAAAAATGCAGTAATGTACAAAGTGTGTTATGAGTGTATTTGTGATACACAAAACCTTATTTGTCAACAGAAAATGACCAAAAAACATGCATTTTGGAACAATTATTGGCATATTTTCCGTCAATAATGGCTTTGTGCCACAACTAAACTGCCAACGTGAACGTCTTCCGTATTTCATGATTAAACAATGTCTTTGAAGTATTGTGATACCATTTCTTTGCACAAATCCTTATTTTTCAACAGAAAATTGACTAATGAACCATGTATCTGGCATAATTGTGATCGCTTCTGGCATTACTACTGCAAACAATTTTTTCATGTAGATTTTCTTGGTAGCAAATGACTCAGGAATGCCAAACAAGTGTTCTCAGGTTTAAATTCAATAAAATTTCCCTAAGTATTAAGCAGGGTAAGAGCCTATATTCATTCAAGTGTGGTAAAGACATGGAGCAATGACTAAAATCTTTCAAGCTTTTTTGCATTTAACATTTTTCTCTTTATTCAACCCAATTTATGCAAAGTTGCTTATCGTTATTAGTATATATTCATGCCTATTATTCATTCCATCAGCTGCAAAGTTCACAAGGATTTTACTACAGTCTCCCTATTTTTCACAGTGGTTGAGCATCTACTATAATGTGTGTGGTGTGATGGAAAACAAATGTCTGACCTGATAACCTAAGTGAAGATAACAACAACGCTGTGAATCTATGTGAGGGCAAATTAAGGTAACATACACATAAGTCCGCCCACAGGGCGGGTCTCTTCATTGCTTGTGATGCACAGTGTTTACTGATTGGTACGATTTCAATATTGTTATCAACGACCCAGGCAATGGTGGAGTGCATTGTATGTAGTGCGTATGTTCTGCTTGAACTTGAAAATTGAGTGTATATATATATATATATATATATGTGCAACAAATTTATAATCTAAAGGCTAACTCCGTGAGTAAATTAAAAACATTCTGGGTCGAATCCAGACCTGGAATCCTCAAATTTTGAATTTCTACGTTTTCATTACTGCAATTTTTTTTACATGATTTTTGTAACAAATATATTCATCATTGGGATATGACTCTGGAGGAAGCAATTGCAACAAATTCTCCAAAACAAATCAGAGATCTGTTTGCAGATCTTCCCATTCAGGGTCAGTTTCTTAAAAGTTATATATAGCTTAAAAGCTGCCTGATTGGCTGGCTAGGGTGGCTTTTAAGCTAGTGATATATATATATATATATATATATATATATAGATATGTGTATGTATATGTACATATATATGTGTGTATGCCTGTTTTTTATTTCTGACTTACAGCCAACTACCCTATTATTTATATTCTGATTTCCGTAAATTTGCTATGTATCTCTCTCTTGCTCTGCTCTATCATCTCATTTATATTCTGATCCCTGTTCCTTGTGAGTATGCCCTGGTGCTAAGCCACCATCTTTCTCCTGTTCTCTCTTGCACTCTCACTCTCCTCCTCTCTCTTTCTCTTGCTCTCTCCTTCTGACTGTGTAACCATGTATCTCCTCTACATCAACACACCTGTTTCTGTCCTCATTCTCGATCACTCTCTCTCTCCTCTCTCTGTCCTCTCTCTCTCCTCTCTCTGTCCTCTCTCTCTCCTCTCTCTGTCCTCTCTCTCTCCTCTCTCTGTCCTCTCTCTCTCCTCTCTCTGTCCTCTCTCTCTCCTCTCTCTGTCCTCTCTCTCTCCTCTCTCTGTCCTCTCTCTCTCCTCTCTCTGTCCTCTCTCTCTTTGACCAGGTAACCATGTGTCTCTTCAAGACCTCTGTTTTTGTCATTCTGTTACACACTAAACTTTCATCACCTGACACAAGATCACCTCCTCTAATGCTCCCTCTCCTCTCAAAGGATCTTTGTTTTGCAAGTTACTTGATGATCCTGTCAGTGCTGATGCCACTTTAAAAAGCATCCAGTGGCTGGCATTTGGAAGGGCATTCAGCTGTAAAAATCAAAACTGACCTCACCTGTTCTGGTGCCCCGCAAAAAACACTCAGTCCACTCTGTGGTGTGGTTGGTGTTTTGAAGGGCATCCAACTGTAAAAACCATGCCAAAACAGACACTGAAGCCTGCTGCAGTCTTCTGCCTAGCCAGCTGCTATCAAACCATCCGACCCATACCAGCATGGAAAGCAGATGTTAA